>NW_020273144.1:817780-938056 GCF_003268045.1 Sipha flava | reverse complement strand
CTTTCGTACTGCACGCTTAAGGATTTTGTCATACTTCCTTTTCAAACGTTAACAGTAATGAGTAACACGGTCAAGACGGTTAGCATTTTCGATTTTGCTGATGATACTCGTTCATCTTGAAATTTTAAAAACATGTAAAATGATTGAATTAGAAAAATGTAAAATTAAAATCAAATACCGTGATAGGCGAGTATAAAGAATAGAAACACAACACGTTTTTAAATTTCGTACTACACACTTAGCATTTCGAATCGCACAAAGTGTGTCTTACTGCACACAATTTTAGTCCCTGGGTCCGAACGGCATGTTTTCGCGCGCTCGCGAGCCAGGCGAAGGGTCGACCGCACGTCGGAGCGATTATCGATTCACCGTCCGAAATCCGACGCGCGTTGCTGTTCCGGCGTTTCGAAAACAAAAATACGATACTCAAACGTGTGCCCGTCGTCTCGCGCGCGATTCGTTCGACTACGAACGGCACACGTTTCATTTGTTTACCGCGGCGGTTAGCCCGGCGGCAACAGCGTTTGGCCGCCCATGGAAACAAGCGTCTCCCGACCGTCCGTCCGTGAAGCCGCTCGCGTTAAGCCGGCGTTAGGAGGAGGCAAAACGGTGCGTTTGTCCAGGGCCTCGCGGTTAAAATTTTCATTGAAAAATATTTCAATCTCATAAAATAAAACGTGAGATGTGTGGATCGTCTGGCGAGTGCGATTTACCAGAGAAATCCGTAGGCGTGTAATAAAAAAACCAACTAACAAAACAACGATATTGTATTTAACACGCCATTACTACGCACCAATAACGACCCGGTATAGAACGGTATAGAAACCGGGATACATGGGAAATTTATATAATGGCATTTCTTAAATTCAATTAGTCACGTTACCCGATATCGCGTATATTACATGTTATCACCTTCAATCGCGGATTATTGTTGTGTGCAAAATAAGTTTTGCCCAGGGCTTCGCAAAAGGTGACGTCGGCCCTGCCGCGCATACATGTGCGAGCCGAACCTACCGCGAACCGTTCGTGATGGGTACGTGTCATGTTCGTTAATGTCACGTATACGCTTGCGAACCAACAGCGAACGCATAACGTACTGGGTTCGCGAGAGGTCCGTCGAAAAAAAATGGAAACGGTGGAACGGCGCGAACGGCTCGTTGGACGTTCGTCACACCGTTACGCAATATTTGTAATACGACAACACGAACGGAAATAGGAACGCATTGTCGGCCCGAGCGCTAATAACGGTGATAACGGTTGACAATTGAAAGACTAAAGTCTTATTATTACCAGCGATGCACTACGCTGATTCACGCTCGTTCACCTGATAATTCTGCGGCGGGCGACGTGACACATCATGTTACTATTATTATCTCGATAATCGAAACAGTTTATCGAATTTATCGATCGTTTGTCGACCTCATCGGACATATTGTATAACTACTTCGGAATATCATACGATATCGTATTCACTGTAAGAGGCCGTAGCCCGTTTATTATTTCGGATGTTTCGGGACATTCGAGAAATCAAAAATATAACTAGTATGAGGCCCTGATGCACGCGTACGGTTCACCATTTGGCTGTGCACTCGCACTCGCGGAATCTCATAAATAAGCTTAGGGACTTCTACTAGCATTTGCATATTTTTTTTAATTGTTGTTAAATATAGCAGAGTGCGAAATGTATTCGTTTCTCGGACATCATATCGAAAATTTGAATGTGCATATTTTTGCATATTTGATAGATTTTGCAGGGGAGTGCATATTTTAAAATGTTCATGATTATTTTGCATATTTTGACAAATTTTTCGAATTTAAAATTAATAACTAAAGATACATATTTCAACCGATCGAAAAAAAAATGTATTAAGAAGACTTAATACTTCCAGTAATATGCCATCAGCAAACTACCTCTCATATCTCGTTATAATTTTCGTGTAAGTATAAATAATACTATAAACCCGTATCGACCGTATAACCCGCTAGATATCGATAACGATATGGAATAATAGTTTATTTGTTTAGTTTTCAGTTCAGTCGATTACATAGACAAGTATTCTGGTCGATTATTATCCGTCGTTGTTTTTGCGTCTCGTAACCACACAACGTCGAATCATACGTAAAACGTCGTACACGTATATTTTGTAACATTGTGTAATGCCAAAAGTACACCAGTCTATGAGTAGCCGAATACAAAGTTTTGTTTCGGAGTTTAAAGAGTTTAAGGAGTTTACATCCGATGGATACGTTTTATTTTGTGTACTATGTGATCATTTTTTTTTTTTTTTTAATGCATATAAATACATATTTTAATGAGTTTAGAAGCATATTTGCATGCATATATGTATATTTTTTAGAGCTATAAGGCCCTAAGCCTAATAATAATGTTCTTACACGTTGGGCGGTGCGCGCAAGCATAGTTTAAACGTTGCAGCACCGCGCGTTTAAAAAACGCACGTGTTCGTCAGACGGATGGTACTCAAATATTACTTGGTGGTCTCATAAACGGGCGTCGTTCATAACCGCACACTTTCAAAAACAGGTCATCGTTCAAAACCGCACACTTTTATATCTTAATCCCACATATTTTCACCAAATTAAACCGTTCAATACCGCACAAATATATATATATCAATTTCGTATATATTTATATAAAATATCATGAATGCACCTCGAGACCGAGCGGGGTAAACTCGCTCGTTCGGACAGTTAAAAACGAAAATATCCCCTGATTTGCTTTGTAACATCACCCTAAGTAAGTCCCAGGATAAAAAAAAGATTTTGTGTGGGAATCATACGAAACCGGCAACGTGAACTGTACATGCAAAGTGTGCAGACAGAAAAGAACTGTTAATCAAATGTGTGCAGTTTTGAACTACCGACCTTTCAAATTTCCCTTTTTAACAATAGAATAAATATGTGGGGTATTGAACGATGTAAAATGTGTGGTTATGAACGGCAAGTGTACGGTTTTCATGACCGCCGTCACAAACACATTAGAACAATATATCAGACTTCAAGGTGATTTTAGAATAAAACCATTTATATGGCCAACAGCGTGGCGAAATTAATTCTCAACAGTTTATATTGCCGGATCCACCACCCACAACAAAAACAATTCACTTTTTTTTTTTAAAGAAAATATATTTATTTATTTAAACTATGCTTTTTTTAACACATTGGACGATCTACCAACTTATGTAATTGCCTCACCAAAACAAATTTTACAATCCTTTTCACGGTTCAAAAACATTATACTTTCCGTGCCACCCGCGACACCTACCACCCTTCTAAATTGAGGTACATGTCTCAAATAAAGTCTTACTTCATGCCTCTGTGTACAGCAAAAATAAAATATGTTTTTCTGAATAACATTTATTATAAATCTGTTTCCTGCAAATATGTAAATTAAAGTACTATTGTTAATGTATACATTTACATATATTACATATATACATATTAACATACTATAGCAAGTAATCTAACATAATATAACTATGTAGTAAGTATATTTGATACTTGGAAATTGTTTTGTTTATCTTGAATTAAGTATTTTTATTATGTAATAATGTGCCTAACTATGCTCTAAAAATACAATTAATTTTTAACACTTTACAAACCTAAAATTTTTATATTAAAATTATACAATATCAGTTATTCTAATAATCATGATAAGTATCGAAAAAGATTATATATATTTTATTTATTTGTATAGCACTTAAACACATTAAATATGCATTAAACAGATTTCAATAATTTAAACAGCAACAATTCTAAATTCTTAACAACTCAAAATTCTCAAAGATTCAAACGAAAATGTATTCCCAAAATATTTTTTTTAACATTCAATATAAAACATGATATTTGGTGCTCCTTAATAATGTTTATATAATGTATTCTGAAGTAAAGAAAACTTTAATAAATTCTCAACAAAGATATATTTTTATAAATATTAAAAAAAAAAAAAAAAAAAAAAAAAACTATGGATAATATTTTAATTTCTATATAATTAAAATACCACATTATATATATATATATATATATATATATATATATATATATATATAATATCTTTAATTTACAATAGTATGGGAAAAACAAAATGTTACAATAAAATATTAAATAAAAACCATTTACAATATTAGTTTTTAACAATTAAGACGTGTAAATATATTATATTTTAAATTTGAATAGTCCTTTATTATTATATTGTATATTATATAGTATATATAGTATGAATAGAATAATATAATTACTATCATTATTTGATAATTGTCTAAATATATTTAAAAAATAATTAATGAATAGGTAAATAATAAAATGGTTAATAGCTATAATCTGCTCGAATTGTGAAAATAAAAAATATCACTAGACTGGTTCATAATGTTTAAAATCAACAAAGATAATAGTCACAGTTATAAATTATACGATTTTTTTGTTCAAAAACAAATAAAGCATGGAATATAATGTATTAATTTATATGGCATTTATATTTAATAAAATTGTGTATGCCTTATATATTAGCTGTATTATTTGGTGTAGATGAGCCAAATATCACTGCCAATTCGTCCAAAAGGGTTTCATTACGGTATGCCACTCTAATATCCGGTACATTGGTCCTTGATATGTCATTTCCTGCAACCCCTTCTTTTGTGTAATTCGGTCCCAACCAATACTGCTTGATCTGTATTGAGATTAAAATTGTATTAATAAAATTACAAGAATAATTACGCAAATTATCAAAACTAACCCTATGCGGAAATCCGGACATTATTACAGAGTTTCGGGCCAACTCGCTCATATCACATGATGATAATTTCCATACTTGTGCTGCTATTGAGTATTCTTCCATTAACGGTTCCTATAAAATTGAATCGTTTGTGTTATTTTTACCACCTCAAACATTTTATTGCTACTATTTAGAATGCAGATAACAATTAAATGTATAATAATTTCTGTTAGAATTAATTATGGATGTACCTTGGTGAAATGGAATTGCAATGGATCGTCGGTTGACAGACTAATAACCAAACCACGAGCTAAGTACTCGGGTAATGGATTCCGATGATAGTTTAAAAACAATGAATTGTTTGATAACGGTGACATGGCTATACCGATCTGGGCGACATAATACAAATATTGAAGTACGGGCACTTTCCTTAGAAGCAGTCCATGCGATATATTTTCCGCCATCATAAAACCGCAAACCAAGTGTTGTACAGCTCCCGCTTCACCGCAATGAGGTCTTAATACAAACGTGTTAAAGCCTTGTTTGCTAAAAATGTAAAATTAATATCCTTATAATTAGAGTAACGATTGTATATAAAAAAATTGTATATAAAATAATCGTTGAAAAAAAATCTATTTACAATGGTAAATAAACTTGATTCTTATAATTTGAAAACTTTTAAAATAAATAAGCAAATATTGCATGTTTTTAAATACTCACATTCTAAGATGATTGAGTACAGTCATGTTGGCGTACATATAATACTGATAGTACGCATATGGAGGATTATCGGTTTCTGTCCATTGAGCTGGCTTAGGAACATTTTGGTCAACAAATGGATTTTCCGGTTTTGATTCATCATCAACACTATCAAATCCAACAACATGTTGCAAAAATCTGAAAGAAATACATAAATTAATTGAATTGTTATAATGTTGACAATTTTATTTTGAAATAAGCATTTAAGTCTAAACATTTACAAATATCAATTCGTTAGCTTTACGTAAATTATAGATACACGAGCATAGATACCGATTGTATTTTACACATTTATTTTTATTTTTCGTTGGCGTTATATATTAAAATATTAATATTACCTATGGAGATCAGGATGCGAATTAGGATCATTGGTAGCTTCAAATAATGGCAAAAATACATTATCCAACAATTGCTGGAAGTTGTCTAAAATATTATTAGATTTGAATATGTCACTATAAAAATAATAAAATAATAATATATTAATACTATTTGAACGAGTAACACAATGTAAAGTATTCCAATATAAAACATGTTTCTCTATTAAAAATTATTACTACTTTTCAGTTAATACTCACAATACTCGTGGTATCTGCACCAGCCATCGAACATTGTCAGAATATACATTATTAGAAATGGCCCATTTGGCTAGTTTATCCCATTCATCAATGCTTTTTCCATAAATAGACAAACGAAGTTCAGCGTTTTGATACTTTGATTCTTCTAAGTCAGCAGCCACTTCATTAATGACCCGAGCAAAATATTTACCACCAATATGATTATCGGTTTTTAAGAATACTTCCCTAAGACGAGATTCTCCAATAGGGTTGTATTTGGCATTAAATTTATCAAATCTATGAAACGTGTTACGATCCTAAAAAAAAAGTTTAAAATTAAAAATCAAAATTATTAATTATAATTAAAACAAGTGTATATTTTACTCGTTAAGTACATATTAAATTATTTTTTAAATATTTATATTAAATATATTCGATTGATGTACTTAAAAATATTATAGATTTAAAATTACTTAATACTAAATAACAGTGTTTACATCTTTCCGGTATATTTAATACTTATTCTGTTATTCGGGGCGGAGATAAATCCAACAAATCAGAAATCATCAAAATCGGTCCGGCCCTTCTTGAGTTATAAATTATTTAACTAGCCCAACTTTTTTTTATTTATATAAGAAAGAATAAATAAACAAACAGTTTATATATAAAATAAATAAATGCATAACCTGGAGTATTATTGTATTTGTAAAGACGACAGGTTTCCAATTAAAAATTCTTCGTCGAGTGTATACTAAGTCAATAAAATAACAATAATGATAATTGTTTACCATTATTTTTTCATATTCTATCTCAAATTTATTTTTTATACATCTGATGATATATTTTTAATTTGAAACCGGTCTTACTTTACAAATATAATAATACTTCAGGCTAAACATTTAGTTATATATTTCTATATATAAACTATTTGTCTATTTTTTATTATTTATTATCCGTATAAACCTATTACATATTTATGTATGATTTATGTGGTATTTGTCCAATATGCTATTTACCGCACGTTTGATGGTTTAGTATGCTATATACCGTAAACATTTTAACTACTGTACAGTTATGGATACATATTTCTGATCGCTCCGAGGAATGATTTTTTTTCAGAACTTTTTTCAACTCACCACCACAAATTGTTTAGTTTTTAATTTTTGTACATGTTTGGTCGATTGGTAATAAATCGCGTATACTTAAAAAATTTTCGCACATCTCTTCATTTTGAATTATATGCCAATATAAATCACTGATAGCTGACAAATTCACGACAATAATTAATAAATAACAGTAAAAACACATATAATCGATATGACTCACTAACACACACTAAACATATATAATATAAAGCTATACCTACTAACTTACTTAACCTACTAAGGTATAAATATAATACAATTTGGAGTTTTGTAAAAGCTTAATCTCAATTGCAAAATGATAAAGTATATATAATATACAGCGTACCATAGAATAAGGTTTGTGCAGTATACGGACATACGGTAAATATCATACTAAACTATCATCAAATTACAGTGGATAGCATATTAGACGAGTACAATCACTAATAAATGTATCAGTAAATATTTACAATTTAGACGATAATTATCATAAAATATTAAATATTTAAAACAAATGTTATAAATAGTATAAATTTTACCAAATACCATTTATAATATGCATTTAATTTATTAAATTTACTCACCGCATGTACATCTAACATATCAACGGTCAAGTCGTACGACGTTAACTTCATAGATTCGAAAACCTGTTTAAGCGTTAAGCCATCGGCGGAAACCACTTCATCAGAATGATTTTTCAAAGTTTTCTTAATGAATCTTAACAAATGTTTTTGATTCATGCATGATGCAGCGTGTATATGGGTATCAACCTTTTGTAAAATAATAATAATTTACACATATATGGATTAATTATAAAACTCACAGAGAATATTTTTAATCAATAGGTTCAATCTATGAATTGTAATTTATACTACAAGAACGTCATACACGTGTAATTTGAGCGAAAAAATTAAAATCCTAATGCACACGAACTAATATCCATTATCGATACATACGAGTATTAGTAAAATAATGACTACATTTATCATAGAAAGAGGTTTACAACTTTATCACTTAAAATAAACTTGAGATAATTTGTTTGAAACTCGAGAGTCAGCACAGTAATATATATTTAAATACTTTTTCGAGATTACAAATAGATTTCATATAGTTCAGGAGTACACATTTATTAGTTTTAAATTGTTTTTGTTTAATTCTTAATTTCTACATTTCTTTTACATAATGTAAGAAATTTGTATTTATCCTATAACTTATATTAATATTAATACATTTTATTTGATGATGTTGATTTGCAGAAATTCGTTTTTCTAAAAAAATATAATAATAGGTCATCTGGTCACGCAAAATCAGTGATAGTCCAAACACAGAATTACTTGAAAATTACCAATACAAAATTGCCTTAAAAATAGGTGTTTTACATCCTCTTTCAATGTTCGGTAAATACCTTTCTTATATTGTAGAAATCTCGATGAGGAATAGCTTTCTGTGACGCTAGTTCTCTTAATTCATTAAGCAACGCGTGCAATTGAAATTTTGATGATAAGTAGGACAGTCGACGGTAGCAAAATGATTTTCTGTAGCGAAACATCGAAAAAATATTTAAAATATTTAAAATTTTCAATCGAAATGCAATACCAGATAGATAGTAATGTTTTAGTTATAGCTTACAGCGGTCCATCAGATATCATTGTACACAATCGTTGCATGTCCCGACAGAACGTATCCAAATTCGGATACGGAAACCCTTGAACTGGATGTTCGGCATTGGGACTACTGTATAATTGAAATACGCCGTCCCGAGCACGGATCGTGTAGCCCAATGAAGGTGGAAAGTCACACTGCCATGGATCACCAACGCTGGCTGGAGGATGTACCGGATGATCTATATTGCACAAAATCGCTCATCAATTTTCGAGAAGCCAACTAGTTAAATCTGGATGCAGTTAATAACAACATTTGGTTATAATAAAAATAAAAATAATTCGGTGAAAAAAACAAACAATAAAAAGTAATTTTGAGCGTGCCAAATACATACATATGTATATGAAAATTTTTATTATTGGTTCGTCAAGTACTGCAGTAAACTGACGTTACTTAAACAATTAAAAATAAAATATTAATTGTTAGAAATTAATGTACGAGGAACTGTAACCTCGTTCGGATAATATATATATATATATACTCATCAAAATATCAAATACATAATATAATACATATATATAATATCATCACATCATTATTTATGAAATAATAACATGAGTTTTCGTTAATACAATTGTTAACTATTAACGAACGGTTTTATCACTACGAGCGTGCGGAAAAGTATTCGCATGTATTTTTCAAGTACGCAGTATACTTATGTGGTGGTTGCGGTGTTATTGTACACGAATAAACTATACAGGTATATTTTTACTACACGCGGTGGCACTGTGACAAATGCGTACCTATGTATAGTAGTAAATGATTATTTAGTATTACTTATCTATGTAGGCGACATAATAATTGATATAATTCTAGCGTTGAAAAAATACAAAAATAAAAATTGCCGATGCTACACAAATCCTTGTTGTTTTCAATAAGAAATATTTTGATAATCTTTTTATTTTTTTCACGTGTATGTTTCGTCGTATTTAATAAGTATTGTTAATGCATCGCTGTATAGGTATGATAAAACAAATTTTTGCGCAAGCACACCAACACATTAACACACTTAATACACAAATCAGAAGACGACTCTATTATTTCTATAATATCGGATCGTTCGTCAAACACGCACGCACCACGCACCGTATTGGCCGGACGCAATGTCGAACAACAGTTGATCAGTAAACGCGTCGTCCATTGTCGAGCTTCGTCGGTCAGCCCATGGATTATAGGATGATTTCTTAGATTCTTTGGTTCCTAGATCAGAAACAGAGCCTCGTTTCCGGATATCTATACACACACACACACACACACACACACACACACACACACACACACATACACACATCACACACACGTTTATGTATATAATTTATTTTATACATTTATACATAATACATAAAATATAAATGTAGGTATATATCATTAACATGAGCGTGATAGTAGCTGCAGCACAACATTTGCCGTATCAACGGGAAATTTTTCCAAAGAGCCGGTTAAGATCAGTCAATAAATTATGGGACGCTGCAAATTTTACAACAGACGTAAAAAAAAATCAACCTAGCAGTTTTTAATTAAGTATTATTTTTACTCGTAAAACTAACTATATTTTTGAGTAAGCACTTCGTTTACAGTAAGAAAATGAATTACGACAGTACCTAATCAACAAATGTCCCTTCCCACCGAATTGATAAATTCCATATCGAATAATGTTGAATTATATTCAAACTTTAATTTTAAATAAATAAAAATTAGATTCTTAAATAATATATATATTAATGTTATTATTATGCATAATCTGTATGTTTAAAATAGAGTTTTTGTACTATCTATTTTTTGCTTATTACGATAAAAGTTAAGTCGCTCGTGAACCAACTTGTAGGAAAATCAGTTCGTACGAACTTAGCTACACCTGAGCATACATTTAATATAATATACATATTCACCATTGGACTATTTATTTAGAAACATAAATTATAGTAATGAAAATTTCTGATAAAAAGTATTGTTTTATCTGCTGTCAAAAAATAATAAACTATATAATTGATTTTAATTGTTGTTACAGATAGGCGAATGGGGGTTACAACAATAGAAATGGAAAAATGTTTCTATTGTTGAAAATCTGATTTATCAAATTTAATGCAAACGATTTGATCTAGTGGCTCTGTCTACATTAGCGCTATTAATTTTAACAATAAGGTGTATATATATGTTACCGGCAATATGAATAATTCAAGTATTTTGCAAAATACCTAAGCATTATGCAAATTGCCAATTTTTTTAGGCAAAGTACAAAACATTTTATTATATATAATATTACATTTAGATTCTTATAATTATTATATATTATTACAGACAAAATTTAATTTTTATTATTATATTATTACTACTATTTACTTATTATAATATGTTGTAGAAAAGTGACATTTTGAAGTGCACAAAATGTTATTTTTAAGGCCAATACACTTTTTATTTTGACACTTGGATTTAAAAACACATTTTAAAAATCCTAAGCCAATTCTTGTGTATTGAATTTTTATCAATTCATTATACTGTTTATCAGATAAAATCTAGTATTAGTGACCCAATTTTCAAAAAATTTTGTAGTTTGTTATAAAAATTTGACTTTATATAAATCGTATGCATAGTTGCAACACCAAAACGATACACGAAAATGACGTGAAAAATTACGATATCGTAATAAAATTATTATTACGTTCAATATTGTATCTCAGAATTATTATTATAGTAGTAAAAGAATATTAATCTTTATTGCGTCAAATTGTAAACACACATTTATGATAAACGATAAGTAAAGTCGTTGGTAATAAGTGATGCCCAGTTTTGTTTGTTTTCTTTATATTGCCAACTCCACGATTGGCAAATACATAATACCTAGGCAAAGCTCGTATTATGTATATTGCCGAGTGATTTTTGGCATTTTATATAATGTCTAGGCATTTTGCAAAATACCGGATTATCCATATTGACGGTAATATATACAGTGAAATTTCTGAATAGCGGACACTTTCGGTCAACAAAATTTTGTCCGTTATTCAGAGGGGATACTTTTGAAATTTTTTTTTATAATAATGTAGTATGTACCTATGTATGTATGTATAATGTTATTACTTATTATTTATAGTAAATTTTTACATTTTTATACTTTTACAAATTATTATTAATTATTATTTAAGGTATATTTGTACAATCAAAATCAAAATTATGTATATACATGTATTTTTAAATTATTTTTGTTTGAAAAAATCGGTGAGCTTTGTTTATTTATAATTACACCATCTCTGTGCAATATCATTAGTAATATCATTTGCTAATATTATAGCAGAAGTAAAAATATAACTGCTGTTTACCTCTATTGACGAAATAAAATGACTTATGTTCTTTACAGCAGACAAAGCATCCAAAGAGTCGTAATCTTATCGTCCCATAACGAGTTTGTTATCGTAATTACATTATTACGAGAGTACATACGAATTTGAATACGTATTATTTTCGAATAAAGATTAAAATAATGTCCGTTATTTGGAGGTTTTTCCATTGAAAAGAAGTAAAAATATCCCCGTTCTCCAAAAAAAGGCCCGCTATTGGGAGGTGTCCGTTAGTGGAGGTTTCACTGTATATATATTATAAAATCAAAGGCTCGAATATATAAGTTGCTTACGTTAATGATACATACAAAGTTTATGCATACATTTATGCATATGTATACAATAAATTATAGAATATAATAGTATAATAGATATAATATATTGCGTGATTATAAAACTTAAAATTGATGTAAATGGTAGTAATCGCTCTCTCACACGCCCGACGGTATTTTATTATATTGCAAAGATATAAATATCATAAATAAATACAAATACATTTCTCAATAAAATTATTGATTATTAATTGGAAAACTTACCCGCGATCGATTGACGGTCTTCATGCTTGATTATCCGGGCTCTAGGATAAGGTTGCCTGGATTCCGGTTTATTAATAGGTTCACCATTTGCGGTGGTCACATCCGTACCACTGTCCGATGTTTGATAACCGGAAGCGTTTCCAGAGGTAGGTGACGAAGAATCTTCTTGTGCCCGAGGGTGTTTTTTATGGAAACATTTTGACGTGATAGTTGGAAAGGTCTGATGCGACACGCGCATATAACGTTCTCGGATGTGTAAGGCTTCCATAAGTTGTTGTGAGGCCCAGTGCAAATCTTCCAAAGGGACCTAAGAATACATGTAAAAGATTTAATGATTTTAAAATACAATTTTTTTTTATATAGATATTCCACCCTTACTCCAGCAATGTTATAAAAATAGGTCGATATTTGTTCAAACTTTCCTTCTAATTTAATACTTTTTAATTATGTTTGTTAAAAAAATATAAAATTTATAAATTCATATAAAATATAAAAACATTAACACATGATGTTTTTACTACTTAGTTATTATTACTATTGTATTACATTCATAATATATTACATTCCTTTATAATTTTTTATTAATTAAAAAAATTAACAATCTATACTATAAGATAATATGATAAAATAAATTACCAACACGTGGAAAATATCGGAATAGGAAAGCTATCTAATAATAGAACCCTCTGAGACAGTTTTTAACAAGCAGGTAGAGACAATTATAAAGTATATTATGCTTGGCTTTTAAGTGAGCCCCAAGTTAACTTTTTGTCAACAACTATTCCAAGGTATTTGACCTTATTTGATATTGGGATAGTTTTTAAATAGGTATTATAAAGTATAGAATATATTCCATGTATTATAGATATTTAAGTTGTGTTTTATTGAAAGATATTTTTTTGATATTTTTAAATATTATTTTGATTCGTGTAAAAATTTAAGTTTGACCACATTTTTTCAATCTAGAGTTAAAAAGATTCAAATTTCGTTTTTTATTCTATATTAACACCAATCAAACTATAATAAAATTAATATAAAACAAAATATACAGAACTAATAAGTTACGAGTTTTTACAAAAAAAAAAAAGGCATACGAAACGTTCTAAGAATGAACTATAAACTATAAAATAAGTAAGATGAAAGAAGGTATTTTTGGAGCTAAGACAATTAAAAACAGTCATTCTAAGGATCAATATAATTTCCAAGTCAATCGTGTAGTATTATACATTCAACAAATAATATCACGAAATTACAGCTGCATTCGAATTGGGTCCCGAATTTAATATTACTACTCTTGTGGGCAGGCCCTATTTTTATGTGCACCCCGACACACAATGTGCACCATAAATGTACAAGTGTGCACTACGATCTACAAAACAAAAATTAATTAATAAGCAAACTACTAAGAAATATGAGTATTATTGAATTTTTTAAAATTTAATGTATATATATATATATAATGTATGTAATATATTCCTTATTCTAAGACAGTAGCAACACTAAATTTTCATTTAAAGCAGTAAAATGAAGTGTGCAGTCCAAAATTGTACAAATAATAGGGCCTGATAGTGAGTTCCGAATTATTTTAGGTACTACACTATTTGGGTCCCAGATTTCTATAAGTACTACACTAGTTGGGTCCCGGATTTTTATAAGTACTACACTAGTTCCTGAATATTTTTTGTTAAGTACTATATTATACTAACATTTTCCTTCCCATTTTAACAGACTTAGGACTATCTATGATCTATTAAGACCACAGGTATGGTTAAAAATGTTTTTATAGTTTTTTTTTTGTTTTTTAGTTTTTTTTTCCATTCATTTTTATTTATATTGTACAATGATTTTAACATTTTTAATATTTTTACCAACACAATTCTAATAATATATATTTTAATGGAAAAGAAATTAAAAAACAAAAAAAAAACTATAAAAAACATTTTTAACCATACCTGTGATCTAAATAGATCATAGATAGTCCTAAGTCTGTTAAAATGGGAAGGAAAATGTTAGTATAATATAGTATTTAACAAAAAATATTCAGGAACTAGTGTAGTACTTATAAAAATCCGGGACCCAACTAATGTAGTACCTATAAAAATCCGAGACCCAACTAGTACACTACCTGCGATTAGTCCCTAGTACTGAGGACCCAACTCGGATGCTCCGGAAATTACCTATGCCTTGAAAATACCTTACTTCAACCTATACGAAAACTGTGTTATTTAGAACTAAATGTATTATAATATAATTCAATATGTTTACTATTACGATCGCAGAATTTTACAACAAATCACCATAGTTATTATAATTAAATAATATATTGAAATATTGAATTGTATCTGGTTAGTTTTTCATTACTAAAAATAAACATTTTAATAATAAACATATTTATTAAAACCAGTTATTATACAACTAATAAAAAAATTCTAACTTAAACCTGTTTTATATAAATATATTAAAATAATTAAAAAAATATAACTAATTTAAGATGGAATTTTTGCATTCTTAACAAATTCTTGTCTGAATTATTTAAATACATATATATTACTTTCATCATAAAGTAATATTTTCTGTTACTATTTTATAATTGTCGTTTAATAATTGCATTATGTAAATACTTCCTGATTACTCCTTATATGTTAATAATCGGCTTATGGTAGCTATCATAAATTTTTCATTTTATTTGCATTTACATATGTACCGTTATAACATAGTATAGATATTATAACAAGTGATCATTTGTATACCATACTGATTACGAAATTACTCGATTCGTGAAATACCTATTGCAATATTTTTAATTAAGAATATTTATAACACAAGAAATAAAACACTTTTTAAATAGAAATAGAATATTTACAGCTGGTGTCTCTCCGGGATATGTATCGTTTATTTTTTGAACAATACCTACAATTGCTGTATATTTTATAAACAGTACCTATATCGGAAATCTATTCACAACCTAAACTCATTTGTTGTACAAAAATCTTCAATCTGATTACATCCAAAAAGCATTAGACGTTTCATAGTTTTTTGTATTCCATTGTTAATAACTAATAGTAATAACATACTAATTAATAACTAAGCGCTATGCACACATTTTCGGCGAACCATACTTTGATTACTCTGATTTTTTAGTAATGCGTACACAAACCAAGATTGACGTGCATAAATAATATTATTTACATTTAATGTCATATAGTAGAGGAAGAGGTATTTGATAAACGATTATTTCCAAGTTATAAGTCCACACTATAAACTCTGATTTAATCTTTTCTAAACTAATAGTTAATCAATTCTTAAGAGGATAAGAAATAGGGTAAGTTAGGTTATGTTTGACCGACAAATAGAAACCGAGAAAATTGCTTTTGATAATTCTCTTAATTCACCGTGCCTCTGACAAAAATCGAATAGACCCTTCTCTTTAATAAGTATTTTAATCCTATACAAAGATCGAGTATAAACACAAATCATTCGTGTGATTATAGATACGTTTGAATTTAAAGTAAAACTCTGTTTGAATACGAGCTATAAAAAAAACAATTTAAATCGATTATGGTTTTAAAAAGTTTATTTTTTAAGTCTTCTTTAAATACAATTCTGGCTTCAATAAATAATGATAGATGACCTAATTTACTACTTTTAAAATAATTATTATATTATGACATAGGTTTTCAAAATAATAAAAATAGTAATCACAGTACAATATGTATTATACTCGGTTAATTGTTCTAAATATAAAAATGTAATATGTAAAATTCATATTTCAGCATATCAATAGTAAAATATATATTCAAACAAGTGTAAAAGAATCAAGAAGGCTATTTTCGGATTATATACTTTGGCACAGCAATTATCCTGGACGTGAAATTGGCGTAAATCAAACAGTTCAGCTATTTATAAATATTACAAGGAGTTATGACGAACTAATATGGTAAAAATACCCATTTAGTTCACTGATTATACAAAACTATAAGAATCATAGAAGTTAAGTATTTTAGTTATTTATACAATGCATATTTCTTTTATTTTTTTTTTTATTAAACTATTATACGTATCAAATAGATATGAGTTGTTTTTGTAACTATGCTTTTGAGTTGACTAATTTTTTTAATATAAAATTTAATATAATTGAATGGATTTATTCTGCCCTAAACTAGTATTAATAAAATTGTATAATTGCCTAGTTGAAGTAAGTTAAAAATACTTAGAAAATTCAAATTAGAACACTAATTTATGTGTAAAATCTATATTATTTTAGTTCTAAAATATGCTATCAATTAAACTACAGACGACTTTTACAAATATATATATATATATCAAACAAATCATAAGCAAGCACAGACCATTATTGGAGTATAAAACTACATAAAATGTCCAATAATTCACTATTATTGCTTATTAACTTTTTTTTATAATTTAGCTTGGAAAAAAATTATTATTTAAGATTAAACGATAAAAAATTTAAAAATATTTGTTGTGACATTACAGTCATACAGTAACAGGGTTTTGTTAATGTACCCTCTAATCTCTAATAAAGCCACATACCAATAAAGGGTATGTAGCAGCTTACCCACACACCTATGATATGCAAACGATAAATGCCTAAACATTTTCAATTAGTAGCGAGCTTTCAAACTTTCAAACTTTCAAACAAAGCTTTCAAAGGTTAATGACCTTTGTTGTAATTGCAATAATATTGATGTTTATTTTACATAATGTATTTAAATAAAAAATTATAAAATTTAATTAGGAAGTAAATAAATTATGATTTCATTCGATAAATAAATACACCTACCATCGCTTCATATGAAATAAGTAAACAAAGTTATGTACCAAGTATGCATTTATAGTTTAAAATATATTACCCCGTTGTTATCTTCTCCACCAATAGTAACTCGTTGAAAATGTGGTACGAAATCGTATTGTCCTTCATAGTCTTCTGATTGATTTTGTTGCCAATTATCGGAAGATAGTTGGTGTGGCTCACCTCCTGCAGCAGCCGTAGATGATGGCGTAACTGTTGCGCTATCTCCGTACAGTTGCCGGTCGTCTTTGTTCATGGTCGGTTTTGGATATCCTAATGCTGCTGCAGCTGCTCGTTTTTCATCCATTTCTTTCGCTAGACTAAGTGATAACAAATTTAATTAAACTCGTTAAATACATTAAGTAGTTCATTGTAAATGTATAATAATATTATATATGTATAATATAATGATAAATATTACATATATAAATACTCATATGCTCTGTACTTCTTTCTCAACAGCTAGAAATATTAAAAGCAATATAAAATGATGTATATAAACACATTGTACATGAAACAATTGAGTTAAAAACATGTATAGCTGTGTTGATGATTATACAGTTAATAGTCAATAATAATAATGAATTCAGAAAAAACAATAAGCGTAATGTGAAAAGCAAAAATTATTTCCATAATTATTTATCTTAGTGAACCACAGAATTCAAATATTATGTATATAAACACGTAATAAATAACAGTGAAAATAATAAATAAAGGTCGGTAATGGTCAAAGACCAGAGTTATATATATTTTATATTTTTAGAACAATACCTATTTTTGAATTTCATTAAATAATAATTATTTAATTATTATCTATGTAATTAGTAGACTATAAGTAAATATAATATTAAATAACATCATCAGAATTCAATATTATTGTAATGATGTAAACGTATATTTAACAAACACTCGAGTCTGTTTTGACAGGCAATGAAAATCTAATCTTATGATCAGTTATTTACAACAGTAAAAAATATATTCATTCTCATTTAAAATAAACTATAAAATAACACAATGGCATAAATAAAAATAATGCATTTTTAATCTTAAAATCTGTTTGAAAAACAAATTTAAAGAGGATATAATAAAAATTTAAATGTATTTTAATGCAAAGTTATATACTTTATTAAAGAATGTGGTGATGTAAATAAATCAGCACGTGTATGATGTTGTAACAGCAATCGACATTCAATAATACAGGATAGCATAAAAATTTAAATAAATAAACACCTTCTGATGTCATCATCTTCGTACGGCATTTAAATTTATTTTAAGTTCTTTCGACTTTTTAATATTTATTGGCAACAGAAATTACAGTTAATATTTATAACCATCATAACCCTTATTATACTGCAAAAAATATAGCAATATTATACATTAAAATGGTTAAATATAATTTTTTTTTTTAATAATTTTATATTCAAAATATAATATAATAATATAGTTATAATGTTATATTTATATTATATTTACGATTTTAGTTTTTTATTAATAATATTACTTATTGATAGGTATCAAATACTATATTTTTATTTTTTCGAGTTATGGTATGGGTATTTATTGTTTGTAATAAATATTTTTTTAGAAAATATTCCTATATCTTATTATTATGACTTTTGTTAGTTTCCATAAGTATAATTTTTGAATACATAGTATAATTATAAATATTACGGTTATCGATTAGTTACAACTTAATATTGTAGCTGAAATTTACTATTTTTTAATAAAAGAGTTTTACCAGTTTACCATAAATAAATAAAAAATAAAAAATATTATAAAACCAATAATTCTCTTGATTCACTTGAAATTAAAATAAATATAAAAAACAAACATTACATTATTATTACATTATAATTAATTTAAATCCTTATGCGTTTTCAAAATATTATACAAGAAAATAAAGTATAATAATATTTATAAAAAAATAATCACTTAATTTATATAAAACATTTATTATCTTGAGTATGAAAATAAACTATATCAATAGATATAAAGTTCAATGAACATCACTTAATCTATTAATAATATTGTTGAATAATTAGATTATTGCTATACTAAATTATGTACATTAGTTACTTAGATTATTTTATTTTATAAGCAGAAAAACCGCATTAATAATATACGAATAAGATAATTACAGTTTTAAATATTTTGTTTTTATTAATAGTTTAAGTTTTAGAAAACCAATTAAAAAACTCATTGCAACACAATAAAAAATATAAATATATATTATTTAATAAACTAAAAAGTTAATTCAACCCTCTTATTCGTAGTATACCAACTTTAATATGACCTGATAATAATTTCCGAAGTTTAATATAAAAACTGTTCTAGATATTTATCATAAATAAATTTCAATATAATGAAAAGCAAAAATCAAACAAAACATATAACTCAGTGTAGTACCGTATGCCACTGTATAATCTATATTTTTATGTATGGTAAACCGAATGTTACAAAAATTATTATAATCAATGGGTCTCATTTCTTCGTGCTTTAATACTAGTTATATAGTAGTATAATATTTATTGTACTTAATACGTATTCAAAATTTTGTAAAATATAGTATATACAATAATTATAAGCATATAATTGCTTGCTGGTTTTAACATTAGTGAATATTTTAAAAAGTTAATAAAATAAAATGATTAAAAATAAATGTACCAACTAAGATAATGTAGGAATAACTTAAATATTGTTCTTCTTTAAAATTTAATACCTCGAACTATAATACTCATAGCCTAAAAATTAAAATTTGGTATTTGAAAAGTGAATAATAAATTAATAATTGTAATCAAAATTGTTAAGAACCAAAGTATATTTCAAAACGTATAAATTAAAATTTTAAGTATTCCTTACGTTACATTATGTATATTTCGATAATGAAGCATCATTATTTTATCAAAGCTCAAATAAATAGTATATATTATAATGTATTAGAAAACATTTAAGTAAATTGATCCATATTTACATAGCACTTAAAAGAAAAAGAAAATACAAAATGTTGAAGTGTTTATATTGTAATATGTATTATACAGAAAACTATATTTTATCAACGCTTATCAAAAGCATATTAATGATTTTTAAAAACCTACCCGGTATAAAATAATCGTTCCTGACACCAAATTTGTTGCTGGTTAGTATTGGAAAACATATTTCAAAACTAAATTACACCAAGTAATGAAGTCTAATTAATACTATTATCTGCTGGTTCGAAAAATTAAAAAACTAAAAATATATCATTGCCGTAACTTATAAAAACGAATAATATCTACGCCCACAAAACGAGTAAACATTTAAAATAAACGCTGAGCTACATGACGACTGGAAGACTACTGTGGTAAACTTATGCGACAACCATCTCTGATAGTGATTCTTTTTTCAAGGCAGTTACCAACGTGGCACCTCACATAAGTCATAATTATATTACACGGTAAGGCGTATTCGCGTAGTATAAGAGGAAAACTTATAAATGCACCAGTATATACACATACCAGTCAGTGTATGATATTTCCTTTGTATTGATGTACGACAAAATAAAAATAATAATAATTACGCCACTACTAAAACTACGTCGGATAAAATTATGGTTATCGAATTACGCACAAAAAGATCTACGATAATTGTATTGTCGTCACGAGTTCGAAAATATGTTGAACAAATATACGGTACGATGTTAACCCAAACTTTCATAGTCCAGTACTTTAAATCTGCGGTATTGCTACATATTTATCCTGAGTATTACACTAATTACGATGTGCTTCAAACAAATACACATAAAAGAAAACAAAGTAAATCGTTATTATAAAATAAGTATATGTTAAAAATTCTAACCTGCTGCTAATGGCTGCCAATTTGCATTCAATGCGCTCGATAGGAAACTGTGGTACTTGATATGATGACGAACCACTAGATGCTACTAGGTCGGTGGCCAGTGGAACGCCCGTGGCTGGAGTCACATTACCAACAGGTAGACCAGTAGACGGAATTTGCGGAGGCGGAGATGAAGCCATTATTTCATCGTCGTCGCTTTCTGATAATATAAAATAATATATGTATTAATCGTTAATATTATAATATTAATTCGTCAGGAACGTTAACTGTTTAAACGGGTATAGTTAAAATTATTGCTACAGTGTTTTCATACCTATATATATAAATTAGTGAACATACGTGTGTTATATTAGAAAACCGCTTACGTCAACAGGAAGAGAAAAATGATAATCATATGACATCGAACAAAAGCGAAGAAAAAACTATGCATTGTGTACAATAAATATTAATGCAGCAAATGTATGTGATAACTAGTGTTTATATGCGATAACGTAGATTAATAAAATTAATGATTGTATAAAGGGGTATCAACTCGTATCAGTTGAACCTGTTGACGTGAGAATTTATACGAAAGACTGGGTCACCTTGTACCATCATCACGTGCAATAACAAGTAAATTAAACTCAAGAATATTATATACGTATTATAAATAATATATACATTAGAAGTGTATATGTGTTTTGATGATAAAAAATTTCCCTAATAAGATACGAAAATAAGTACCTGTCATTTGCTACAGCAAAGCTGTTTTAAAAATAAAATAAAAAATTTATCTTAAAAATAATATCAACTAATTATTATAAAATTCACCATCGTCAAAGTAATCTAAACGGTCTCTCCACGTACGTGGATATTCTTGATCAGAATCTGAATCTGAAAACGCCATGGTGGTTGTTGTTGGAGATATACAATACTTCAAACGCCTTTGTTTGAGTCTAAGATAAACACTATTTGGTGTACTACTAGGCGAAGACTATGATTCTGTTGTTAACATAGTGGTTTGAGCCGTTCCGTCTAATTCATTACGATTATTCATCAATGTATAGTTTTATTTTTAGAGAAAAAAAATGTAATTAGACCGATAATAATAAAAAGAAATATTCTGTTTTAAATGGAAACTCAATAATATATACACTTAAAATGTTCAAAAAACGTGAATATGATATTACTGATAACATTAAAATTCAACCAACAACACAAACGAGAACCGAATATACAATGATTGTTATTTTTTCATGTCACTGACTACCATTTTAACAGTTGGCAAAAAAACAATATTTTGACATGATTTTTAAAAATAGAACTACTAAAGGCTTGTTTCACATTTTCGTAACCTACCATCACAAAGAAGACACTATTGTTTAACTACTATTTGTATTACATGGTCACATAATCAAGTCAATGTATGTAAATAATATCCTAATAAATAATTATTAAGCTACAGATATACTTCTTAAACATAACATTATAATTAAATTAACTATGCAGTCAATGTGCTGTTCTTCAAATAAAATTAATCGATTTCTCTTAATTGTTCGATTAATTAGTATAATCGATTAACGAGTTTTTTACTATTAAGATAAATAATTCGTACCGGCTGAATTACCAATAGTTCCTGAGACAGGAGGAGGACTGCCTGTAGCTGTAGACCTAGACGTTACTAAGTCATCTTCTTCGTCGTACTCGGAGTCAGGTCTTGTTTGATTCATCAATTTTGGGCCAGTTACTGCAGACATCAGTGCTCCATCGTCTTCGATATTGGCCATTTTGTTTGCAGTCAGCATAGACATTTTAATCAAAACGTCGCACTGCCACGAATAAATGATTTCTGAAATACATTAATATAAATATTCCGAATTGTAAAAATAAGAAAAACTTTTTTCGTGAAAAAACAAACAATTATTGGTTTAAAAGTGAAAACGCAAAATAATAATAACGGAATATAAAATGAATAAAATACATATAGGCGTACCCAATTTCAATAACTTTTATAACAATCTATAACAAAGAACTAGAGACTAGAGTGGTAAGATTATAGAATTCAAGTGTTCAACGTGTTATTTGAGCTAATCCATACTGCACACTGAACATTGAATACAATATTGCCACACACAATTTATCAATTTAAGATATAAATAATTGCTTTCAAGATTATATAATAACAGTATTTACGAGGGTATACTATGTTATACGTTACAGTGCGTATCGTAGGTGCGCATTCTATGAATGGAGACTAGAGCTTATTCACGCATGATCATTGATCATAAATCATAATGAAATATTTGACATAAATGACCAGCACATGTACATCTCTTTGGAATAAAAACTTGATACAACAAAACAGGACAATAATAACTAGTTAAAATGAAGAATATTGCAATAGCTAATAAATAATAATAATCCAAAATATAATAACATAATATCACTAATATTTGAAAATGAAACTTTAATACTATGAGGTAGATTAATATAAATAGTGCATGCTCGTAACCATGAACTCCAAAACCCATACCACAATCATTATACATCATTACAATAAAAATAAATTATAATACTGATATATCATGCTACGGCTAAGTGTTGTTATTAAGTGGTATACAATCACAACACGGAATATTTCTATAATAGCTAAACCAATATTACCTAATCAACATATGACAACAACTTTTTATATTACGTGTATAATTAATCGCGTTTCACGAGTATAATTTTTATTTACGAGTCACTACTTATACTTTGATTTTTATCATTCCTCGTAGAAATAATATAATATATTATAGTTAAATATCATACAGTTTAAATTTAACAGTTTTCAGCTCGTTTAAAAACTTTTGTCCGTTAATTTAATGTTTGCTAGATT
This sequence comes from Sipha flava, assembly GCF_003268045.1. Lineage (NCBI taxonomy): Eukaryota > Metazoa > Arthropoda > Insecta > Hemiptera > Aphididae > Sipha > Sipha flava. The sequence continues at coordinate 913,856 of NW_020273144.1, read as the reverse complement.
ATTGTTTAACGATTAAAAGCCACATTGCAATATAGGTCGTAAATAATTTTTGATTAATGTAACTTAATTGAAATACAAAGTAGTATGACTTATGATTCAGTTTTAAATAATATAATATTTATTATAGTCATATATTATTATAACGTATATGTAAATTAATATTTTTTTTGTGTATTTTTCAAGCACAAATATTTACTATTCTAAACAAGGTAACAACTAAATTGTTTTGAATAAAACCACATTTAAATATTAGTACAAAGTAATTAGGTAAAAATGACCGCCAAAATTATTCAAGGGTTATATAAAATGTGAAATTAACAAATCAATAATGTGGAGAAACAAGGGAACATTTTCAGATGTTACTTTACAAATAATATTTAGAAAGATAAATATATATAAACAACTTCATTAATATAAATATAGAAAACTCCTCACTTTATGAGTTGCCTTACTACACAATTTACTACGTTCATAGTCACACAGTTCAATACGTTCTTACATAGCTTATAAATAAATAGTAGTTGCCATTAAGCCTAATAGGGGATGAGTGTAATGATAACATAGTTTATTTCTCATATCTACTATTTGTCAACTTAATTATACATACAAAGAAGATATTTTTTTTTGAATACGTACAATTGTGTAAAAATCGAATACGATCAACTAAAATAAAATTTGATCTATAAATTATAGAATTATAATTTCCCATGTTTAGGTATAATAACTGAAGACTACAATTTGAATTCCATAAGCCAAAACTAATAATAAATTCTAATTATTTTATCAATAGAAATAATTTATAAATTAAAAAATATACTTCATTATTTATTTTGATATCCTAATTTTTCAATCTAATATTCATAAGAATGATTGCATATTGATTGTTTAAAGGAAAATTCTTAATTGGAAGTCCAAAAAATATTTGTTATTAAAATGTTTTCTAAAAACTTTTTGTTACTATTATTCATTTTTTTATTCAATAAGTGTTATTAGTAGATTAGTAGGATAAATCAAGAATAAGTAACTATGAAGAAGTATTAAAAATATAAAAATAACTTATGGAATGAGATTCAAACACCAAGAAATAAATTTAAATAGTTGGTCTTTTTAAACTGGTACAAAACTAGATTTCAAACATTTAAGGTGTTGCCAAGTATATACCAGTAACTACAGTATGATTGACTTCAGAATACTTAATATTCAGTGGCGGTCAAATGATTTTATCATGGGGGGGATGTAGCTGATTTTTTAACAAACACTATATATAAAAATCATTATTTTTAAACATGGAAATTATATTATATTAATTGATATTATTAATTATTATTAATGATATTTATATTATTAAATCTATTTTTCTGATTTTTTTTGCCAATTCGTCCAGTACTTCGTCTACAGTTATATTGACAACCTCACGATGAACAACAATTAAACCATTGAGACGAATCTAAAATAATATTACACAAATGAGCTCTTATTATTATTATCTTTGTTATTGTTAAATTTATTTATTAGCTTATTGTAAATCTATCTACTCTAATCCTCGTTACTTTGCTAATTAAATGTTTATTTAGTTTTATTTTATGTTTATTTAATTTTGCTTTTCACCAATAAACCTACGCCATATGCAAAAAAAAAAAAAAACAATTCATATAATAATATAATATATTATGTTAAGCATTAAGTACTAAATTTAAATTTCATACATTTTTATAATTTAACTATAAAGGAAATGAAAAAAATCTAAAAAGTTTGTTTCAATTAGTATTTTAGTGTTTTATGTTTGAACTGTTAATTTTATTCGAGCCTAGAGACTGTATAATAATTAATAAGTACAGTATATTTATTTTTTTAAATATAAAATAGATGAATACCTATATTATATTATGTATAATGTGGATGAATTATAAATATTTAAAAAAAAGTCATGAGGGAGGATATATCCCCCTCATCTCCCCCGTTTGACCGCCACTGCTAACATTCATGAAAGAAAAACGATAAAAAAATGTCTGATCCAATGACAAAAAAATTCAACTTTTATTATTACTCATTTAATTATTTTTAATATTCATAATTGATAATTACAATTCTAATATGTAGCTTTATTAATAAATCTAAGAATAATTCTATTTTGGTTACACACAATATTCAGAATTTAAATATATTATTTATTATCATAATTATTTTATTGGGTACTGGGTTAGTATTTTTTAATGTTAGTATTGGTAATCAGTGGCGAAACTAGGATTGGTTTTCGGAGGGGTGTTGTGAATTTGGAAAAATTAAGCATTTTCTACAGGTGTTTTGTCGGGATAAGGAAGTAAGATTAATTTAGGTTTATGAGTAAAATATTTGAATTACAAATTAAACTGCTTAACTTCTATTTCGTATTGTGATATCACAAAAAAAATATTATACAATCGACTATCGAGAATTCGTAGTAACAAGGTTATTGATGTTTAAAAGTTGAACGGAACAGACGTAAATCGATTCCGCCGAAAAGGTCTTTTTATCTGTAAGAAACCTATCGATTGCGCCGAATATCTTATATATATATATCGATTTCGCCGAAAATATATGTACATGTAACATCACTATATACACATTACATTATATATATATATATATATATATACACACACCATATCTAGCACGACTGTATAATGGCACGAAGCTAAGTAATAAAAATAACATATACATTTTATAGAATAAATAAACAATAATAATATATATAATAATCAGCAACAATTGTAGTTGGATCGAAGTATAAATTTTCAGCTGAGCATGTTTTTATAATACATCTTAATGCGGTAGCGTATGTATTTGTGCTTTTGTCTGGCAATAAGAAATAAGATAATGGAACATAAATGTCCATTTTTAAAAATATGAACCGTAAACAGTTGATAGAAATATTTTAGGCAACAATAAAATTTACCACCTAAAATATTTTGTCACTAGAGTATAGCAATTTTAAATTAGAATTTGTAGAGTAGATTAAAATATAATTTACTGTGTCAGTACTTAGTAGAAAATCTACTAGAAGCAATATGTGTATTTACTAAATCCGAAAATATTATAATATAAATGTTATATTCTGATATACATATATAATTCTTCGGTGGAATTGATAGCCGGCGGAATCGATAAACTGCCGAACGGAACGTTACCAAACGTTCCATATTGTCATGTTATTATTTTTATCAATTATAATACGAACAATATTCATATTTCATATCAATCAGCCGTTTCGCGTGTTCAAGATAAACCATTTTTTTTCAACGTAGAATTTTTAAAATCTCAGAAAAATTTCGGGGGGGGGAACCCCCCAAACCCAACCCTTATTTGCGCCGCTGTTGGTAATATTATTTGATTTTATAATCGTAAAAAAAAATTAATATAGAACTAAGAAATATCAACGAAATGTTATGGAAGTTTCATTGTTATTGATTTACACACAATTGTGAAAAGCTGAGCAAGTTAGTCATTTTTTTCAACTAGTTGAAGTTAAGTTACTTTAATAAAAAACTAAGTTAGAATATAAGTTAGTTTCTGAAACTGTCAAAATTTCTAAATTAGTTAGAAGTTAGTTTTGTTTTAGATAAAAAAAACCTTTTTGTTGAAATGTAAATAATAAATTATCTAACTTAAATTATTGATTAAAACTGAAAAATTAAATTAAACACATTGTAATTTGATCAAAATGTTCTAATTAGGTAAGTAATAATTTCAATTAATTATTGGTATATCACTTATCAGTTATTAGAACATAAAGGATGAAACAAAATAAAAAAAAATATATAATAGTATGACAACTTAAAATATTAATATTTAATAAAAATACATACCTAATATAATCTATATAACTATATTCTAGTACATTTTATTCAAAATATTTGTAAAATTTTAACAAAAGTGACATTTCAAAGTTATCGTCAGACATAGACCCACGCCTTTCATCGAAAGACCTCCTGCACTAAAAAGTCTCTCGATGTGAGCACTAGAGGGAATACTTGTATTATAATTAATGTACAATTTTTGTATTTATTCAGAAAATGTTGTTAATGGTAGTTTAGGAGAAGAGTTTGAATATTCGTTAAATAAATTTTGAAGTTTATCTGTTTTTGGATTTTCTATAGCATCGAAATGTAAAAAATCATCATATGTGACTCATGTACATGTGATGCATGTGTGCGTGATTCTAGAATAATCACACATCCAAACAGTAAATATTACTGATATTGTGACAATATAATTATTAAATCTTAAATATAGGTAATACTACAATAGTTAAATATTAATATAGATAAACGGGTAAAAGTAAACCACCAATAACACTACCACGAAAATTCGGCATAGTGTCTCACTAATTGGTCAAGCCACCCGTATAGATACTATTTATATCTAGTAGATATCAACATTCTACAGACTACGCGGAAAAGCCGTGGTTCCTGTGCGTGCATTATTATAAATACTAATAATTAATAATATATATGAGCCAAAATTTATATAGGCATATATAGGCATATAGCCAAAATATCATGATTGAGGAACAAGTTTTGGAATTATGGAACGAAAAAAATAATAATAATAACTAGTTTGTTTTTTTTCTAATGAGTTAAATTAGACTATATTAAACATTAAATTCAACTAGTTAAGTTACAGAGTTAATATGAATTAAAACTAACAATTTAAGTTAGAAAGTTACTTAAACAGTAACTTTCTAACTAATTAGTGCCTAGTTTTGCAATTGTGTACATACCAGTAATAAAGTATATCTAATATATAAATTATGTAAGAGTAACAATGACAGTTAAATTTTAATGTCAATATCGATTTTGTTAAAAAATAGTTAATAATAATTGATCAATTTATTATGATCAAAATTAAAGTAATTTTGAACATTTTAATTGTACCTGTTAAGATAATAATAGTATGACTCAACATTCATAAATATCTACACCTTAATTATATTAATAATACTAATTTCTAGTTAACCGTATTTTTTTTTTTTTATAAATCCTATATTAAGTATACAGAATTATATTTCCCAAAATAACAATATTGTCGATCATTTTTATATAACCTATATTATTTTATTTTATATAAATTTTTATATTTATAAAGTTATTTTACTGCTATGATTATTATTCAACAACATTATTTTTGAAATTATTTATTATTTTTTTAAAATCGATTTTGAGAAGAGTAAAAATTATATAGAGTAAAAATTTGCTGAAGTTTTGTGAAGTTATAAGTCATTATTAACAATGAGTATATTTAGAAAATCTAAATTCAACATTTGTTTCATCGACCTGCAATCGCTTATAAGGATATTTGTTGTCTACTTGATATTATAATATGTATACGCTTATTAAGGTATAAAACATTATAAAACGATTATCATGAAGCCCATTGTAATCAATGAAAATAGGATTTTACATATGTGTATATTTTGCGAATGAAAATATACCGTTTTAGAAGCATATAAAAATACCCAAATTCAAATCAGACGTCGAAATTAGATCTCGTTTAACAATATGCTAGGTAACTTTTTTATGAACGCATATGCGCGTCTCTTTAATATTTAAATGAGAAGTTAGCACTAGATTTAAGTTAATACACATTTTCATACGCATTTTGACACTCAACCACTTCAGGCTCGTACAGAAACGAATCATGCGAAAATTCTTTATAAAAAGAATAATTTATTGAGCTACGAAAAAAATGAAAAATATTAATAAATAAATTATAGAAATATATTATTTTATAAATAAACTTAGCTTACCCAAACTCCCTTAGATTTCTACCCAAGACACTATGTGTATTTCTTATGAGTACAATTTAAAAACGAAAATCATTAAAAACCGGATTTTTACCATTTAAATATATAATCATATTATTATCCGTCGCCATGTTAAAGTCCACGTAATTACAAAATGAAGGTAGAAATACTTCCTATTATCAAATGCCGGTTTGGTTTTAAGGCCAATTACATAAATAAATAGATACCCATAACACGATTTGCGTTCGTACACAAGTTAAACACAGTGTCGTTATCTTAAATAGACCCCGAAAAATATTAAATTTTATTAATTTTAGAGAAGAAACACGCACACGAATATCATTGCTCAACATTTATTATGAAGTATAATGTGTTAATATATTGAATTTTGTTCCTGAATGCATAAATTGTAGTGTACGAGTTCGCAATTTTAACGTATAAAGTATAACTTTAACAATTTAACTTCAAAGCATATCAACCGTTTTTGAGTAGTAAAACGTTGAGAGAAAAATTTAAGGTAATTCGATTTCAATGAATTTTGTTAAGAGTTACACAATACACAAGTGAGGGTACAATCCAGTAAACTTCAATAGATATAGGGTGCTTAATATAATATTAAAATTATGTAGATACTTGAACAATTTCTATTAACCCTTGATGTGGAAAAAAGTCATAAAAATATATAAATGAAATTTAATAAATGCTTACATTAAAATTACAAATATTTTTACACGATTACTTATAATAAATAATACTATAGGTATTAAATAAATATCATTTTAAAGTAGGTACCATACTTTATTTTTAATATTTTAACCGCATAATTGCGTTAAAATCAATTAGGAATAAAAGAAAAAATATATAATTTTGGCACTTAAGTCAGTTATATAATAATAACTTACTTCCTTATGCAATATCGTATTTTTTTTTTAATTATTAAATTACAAATTTATTACATGGTACATATTGATTTTTTTTTTTACGAACATTTGAGGAAGTTATTACAGTTAGTAATTATGGTTTTCACTATACATTTATTCATTATTCTTTTGATATCTGAATACAAGGATTAAGTTAATGTATTTATTAACTCAACCAAAAAAATCATTGAAATCCCAGGATATCAAAGAAAATAAAAACTATACAAATATTTCGTTTCTATGGTAAGTATTTTAAATTTGTTATGTTTTCGTTATTTCTCGAGTTCTTTATGCAGTTTATATATATTTTAATGTGAAAGTCAAACGTGAACATTTTACTCAGTAAACATACACATTTACAAAAGCTAGTATACTTGAAAAGTTCTACATTAATCTACATTAATTGTTCCAATATCCAAGTAATAATCCAATTAATACCAATATTTATCAAACATCCTACTTATTCAAAGTATTTTTAAGTCAAACATTTCTTTTTATATAATTTTAATACTTGTAATAGTTCAAAATAAATAATTTTTTGAAATTTCAAATATATTAAGAAATTAAAAAAATAATTTTAAGCACTTGACATTATATTGAAAAATAATTATATAATTGTGTAGTTACAATGGAAAAAAGTTATGCGCAACTACATTCTGTAAAGGAGAGTGATAAGTATTACTGTGAACAAGAGAAAACATATAATACAGAAAAGAGTATACCAAATGAATACAATTTCTTAAAAATAGACAAAGTAAGTAGAATTTTAAAATTAAATTTTATCCATAAATAAGATATTTTCAACGAAGCTTAAACTTAGAATATTTAAAAAATTATATTTAATTTTATGATTTAATTATTTTTTACTTCATTCACATCATTTTTTATATCAGTAAAATTTTATAAAATGCTTAAATATAATTAATTACAATTTTAATTAAAAAAAAATATTTATAAGAAAATGTTTTTAATAATAATATACAGTGATTATTTATTAAAAAAAAAAAAAGATAGCTAATTTTTAATAACTAGATACTCTGATATTCACATACATACATTTTTCAATTAACATAGTTTTTATAAAAATATTTAACCCAACATTTTCCAATCTGTGTTGATTGATGTACAACCATTAACAATTATAATTTAATTTAAGATTATTGAAACATTGTATGTTTATTCAAAGCCCTAATCCATTTAATAATTCATAGAAGAAAAATAAGTTTAAAAAAGGCAATGAAAATGCACTTTTATATATAATAGAAAAAATTCTAAATTAATGGCTACAAATTTCAACATAAATAAAATTATACAAGTCAATTTTTATATTTATACTATCACGTAAAATATTTTAGATTTAATTGTTAATTTATTTTGATAAAATATTTTATGAATTATAACTAAAACTCATATTTCTTATTTAAGGAATTAATAAATAGGTAGGTAAATTTGTATAACTTAAAACTAGAACAATGTTACAGAATGAGATCATATATGCATAAGAAATGTTTAAAAATAATGCCTTATAAAATAAAAATGTTAACAACAACTACCAAATATTATTTCTCATACATAGTTTTTAAATAGATTTTATAACAATAAAATATAAAATTTAAAAGTATGCTTTATAAATACTAAAAATAAAATAATCTTAATTTAAGCACCAAATTTAGTATAAAGTGTTGTGGATTATAAAATAACTCTACTTAAACACACTAATTAGTTATGGCTATGAAATGTTGTTTAAGTACAAAATAAAAGTCATAATTTAATTAGCTTTACGATAAAAACTGAATGAATAATGAAATATACATTGAGAATGTATTAAATATTAGAGCAAATTAATTGTTAAACAATGGTCAATTATTTATAAAATATATATTTTTCTCTATATTACTCAAAGAAATACAATTTTAATTCCTTTAAAATTCATTTTCATTACGATTTATTAAGCTCAATTTAACAAATTATAGATTGACTAATTATATAAGCGCCAACTTAAGTTCATCATGTTTATTTTTCATTTGATATTACATATTCTAGAAAACATACAAGAATCCTATTGAAAATCAAATAAATTGCTCTTGATAATAGACTAATAACATTTATGCTGTTATACTAATAAATTATATTTTGAATATTATATAATATAGTGAATATTATTAATTTATCAATTTTTATGAATAGAAATCACAATCTCAAAAATGGTTACAAAAAAATAATTCGCCGAATTCATCATATGAATATTCTAAACATAATTACCACACTAAAAATCATCAAATACTGAAATGGTATAGAAAAAAACCATATACTAAGATAAACTATTTTAAAACTAGATCAAATTTACAAGAATCTAGTAATTCTAAAAATCATAATTATCAAAAAGATTTAAAGTATTTGTCAGGAAATAAAAAATTTGATAATGAAGGACATCAAATTATGGCCGTCACAACACAATCTAAGAAAACACCTATGACTTTATTAAATGATTGGGCGATGCTTGGTGATGGATCTAAGAATAACAAGCGTATAGCTGTATCTTATGAGCTTATATCTATTGAAGGAAGTATACATAAACCAACATTTATGTATGAGTGTCGAGTTCTTAAAAATATAGGTATAAATATTATTATTAATAGTATCATACTTAAATAATATATTATTTTAATGAAATAGTTATAGGAAAAGGACAATCTAAAAAGGAAGCAAAACAAAATTCTGCTGCTGAAATGTTAAAATCCCTTCTTAAAATTAGGTTTACGCCCAACAATTATAAAGCTATAACATCTACAACTACTACCAACAATTTGGTAGTAAATACTAATGAAATTGCTAATTCAACTAAGAGTTTACAAAACATTGATGAAAATGAAAAAAAGTAAGTAATGGTTCATTACTAAAAAATATATTTGATAAATGTATTTATATTACATTTATAATGTATTTATTTATATATAGGCAAAGTTCAAATATTAAAACAGTTCAAATTTATAGTTGCTTAATGAATCCTATAGGAGCCTTACAGGAGTTTTGCATAGCACACAAATGGATACTTCCTACTTACAATACACAACAAATACTACCATGCAATTCAAATTATAAAAAATCATATAGAGTCATTTGTAATGTATTTTTTTTACAGACAGAAGGTATTAACTAATAATTATAACAAAAGTTATTTTCAGTAAAATCCCATGTGTATTTATTTACAATTTTTTATTTATTAATAAAAATACTCATAACTCTATTTTTATAGGATATGGTAGTACTAAACAAGAAGCTAAACACAATTCAGCAAGCTTGATGAACAAAAAAATTCATGACATTGGTGAAAACAAATTAAATGAAATAATATTTTCAAAAAATAATAATATACTTCCAATTATGGTATTTTAATTACTAAAAGTATATCGATTTAGTGTACATTTATAAATCCATGGATAAATTAGTTAGAATTAAAATTATTTAATTCTGTAGAAATTTTTAAAACTAAATTCATACTTAGAACTTATTTAAACTTGAAAATTTAATTCAAAATATTCATATTAATATTATTTTTTACAAAATATACTGGTTTATAAATTTGATGCGTTTATGAAAATTTAATTATATTAAATGTTAATATAATAAAAGTATTTTAAGTTTAAATTTAAAAATTTCTTAAAATATTATTTGTTATACTCAATCGATGTACCTTAAAAAAATATGAACATTACTCTTTCACTGTTAAGAAAATTAAAAATTTAAAACTATTTTTAGTGTTTAATATTATTCTTAGATTCATGAAGATAGCTCAGCTACAAATGAGGAAAATAAAATACCGATTTGGAATACTGCACAAATGTTTCGGACATATTTTAAAATAGCAGCTAATACCACTACAACAAATGCACATGATGAAATATCAACTCAATCAAATAATTCAAACAATGTAAGAATTAAATATAAAATTTAAATTTAATTGTGTACCTACTTATAATAAAATATTAACTTTAAGAGCAACAATGTGACACCTCAAGAACATGAATTGGAACTGGAAAAATTAATTATAGAATTTAATTCAGATTCAAATGCAGCTGTTAAACAATTGGAATTTTTGGGTAAACAATTAAGTTTCATGATAAGCTTTGTGATTGTTGATCAAATAAGTAAGTTTCAAATTCATTAAACTCAGAATTTAAATTAACCTTATTTTTAAAAAAAAATTTTAAAGAAAGTGATAATGATCAAGATAAAAAATTTACTATATTGTTACAAGTAACCACTAAACCAGTTATTGTAACAACTGTAACTGGTTCTTCTATTGAAGAAGCATTAGAAAAAGCAGCTAAAAGTATATTAATTACAATGAAATCAATAATGCTCTTTACTACATCAATCCATTTTTAATAACAAAGAAAAGAACAAATCAATAGAAATACGTAAACATTAATGTGGAAGGTATAATTTATGATTTTATGAAGTATTATTTATTTATTCCAATATAAAGTTATTAAACTTGGATAAAGAATTACATATTGTTATTTATATTTATTTTTTATAGTAATATTATTTTATAGTCTCTATTATTAAAATGCTTAAGTGTGTGCGAGTGTAAATGTGCTCAAGCAGATTATTGTAAAACTTATACAATTATCATCGTTTTTTTTTTTTTAAATCTTTATTTATATACATATTACATAAATTCAGTAAAGAAAAACTGTTGCTGATAACTTTATACACAAATCTTTAATAAATATATTATACTATAAATATATATTAAACAAATACATTTTCACATAATAAATTGAATGGTTGTAGCTTTCTATTTTATTTAAAAAAAAAAAAAAAAATTTACCTTATACGTGAGTTTTTTTTTCTGGTTTTTATTCAATAACAAGGGGGGAAACGATCGCCACGACCGAATCAACAATTAGCGTCAGATAAGAACATGTTATCGTCGTACCGAAATGAAGTAATGTTACATTATTATTATTAAATCTTACTGCTTACAAGCGTGTAGGTACACTGAATTAAAAAAAAATCAAAAGAATAAAAACAAACACGTCACCACTCGGCCGTACGGGGGTATAGTGCTGTGGGTAGTTACAAGTTGGTGCGAAACAAAAAGTGTGAAAGTATAAAAAAACCGATGTGAAACCGATAGACGGAAGGAAACGGAATGAAAGAAAGACACCGAACCGACAGTACAATATTATTTCGTATCGGGATAATGAAATAAATACAAGAACGTCGTCCAGCCGGTACAGCGACGATTACGTAATGCTCGGCCGACTACAGCTGCCGCAATACAATGGTTGATTTTTTTCGTCCTTCCCCTGTTCCTCTCACCGTTCGACGACGTCCAAACCGTTCGATACGACTGGACCGAGCGCCGCGGATTAGCATTCGATCGCAGCTGCCGCCACTGACCGTGGTTACGCAGAAAAGCGGAGAGTTTCGTGATAGTTTTTATCATCGCGAAAATCGGGTGAAAACCACCACCGAAACCTTATCGGACGCGCACTCGTGATAACAAATTATTGTCGTGTTTTTATTTTTGGTTACGAACAGTCCGCGACGGTTGGCGATTGTTTTGCACGTCGTCGAACGGTCACAGATCTGAAATCCGCAACGGTGTTGAATCGACTGTTACCGCCACCGTAACGTTCCGACGCACCCCGCGATGCTCTTCTCTATTTTTCTTTCCACTAAAAATATTTAAGTCACTATTTTGAACTCACGAATTGCGTAGTGACGGCGTGTTGCCTCATCGACAACGTTCTATGATCCCGTGGTCCGTGCCTTGCCGTTTAGGTTTCCACGTTCCGTGGATGTTATAAATGAAATGTATTGTAGGATCTATTGGTACACGTTTTTCTAAAAATCGCGAGCTTAGCTCATTACACGTGCAACAGTCCGGTTACAATTGTTTTATCAAAGAAAAAATTGGTTTTTATTCAACCTAATGTGCTATTTCCTCAACCAATTCATTACTTACATAATTATTTATCACTAACTATTTTTACAAAAGTATTTATACAAATTAGATAGTTAATGCTAAGCATCACTTACCTTTGTCTATATAAATTCAGTCACCAATGATGATTTTATTTTTATTTTTTTTTAAAAAGCATTTAAACTAGTTGCTGACATACTTTATAAAACAATTTTTAACTTACGTGTACTATCATATATTTCTGAAAATTAATTTCTGTAGTGACTTTATGAATAGTTTAAATTTGAATAATATTGTTGATAATTTAAACTAGTTCCATTTTTTCATTTCAATTTCAAGGATAAATTGTTTGAATAAATTATCTGATTATTTAGAAATAATAAATTAATAATTTTCTATGTCTTCATGATTATTTTATATAATTTATTGAAGTTTCTTCAAAACAATTAATTCCTTCCTTTATGGTTTAACCTTTGATATAAAATAATTATATAAAATTATATAAAATAAAATTGTTGCATTGGACAAATAATTTGGTGAAATATATGATCTAGTTGTATTCTGACTTAAACAAATAGTGTCTTGGAATTACTGATTATTATTAAGTTACTTATTTTATTTTTTTATAAGGTGATTAATTTAAAAAAAATTTATTTAAATTGACAAATGGAATTCTTAAAATTTATTACAAATATTGAAAAATTATATAAGTGTAAAACAAGGAAAAATTAATCAGTAAATTTAGTGATAATCATTTAAAAACATATTTATTTCCTCTAAACAAATATTTCAACTGTGTGGCCAAATTACCAGCCATGGATCAATCTAAGATTTTATAAAATTAATAATAATTAGGGGTGGGAATTTGATGTAAAAACATCTTTTTTTCTGACATCCCTACATGTAGGTCGGTAAGCAGAAAATGTGTTTAATGTGATACTGATTAATTTTTTGTAGTTTTTATTTAAAATTTTTTTGCATTTCATGAAAAATTTAACTTTATATGCATTTTTCAGAATTTATCTACAATTTCTTAAATATTAGGGTATTTGATCTCGTATTCCGACATTTGCTTGCTCAAAACTTGCACGTTTGTAATCTACTTAATTGTATATTTATAAGTACGAGCATATCGATCTATGTACATATGTTATTATAAATGGAACAAAATTAAAAGTTAAACATTTTTTTTTTTCTATTTGCAAGAGTCCAACAACGATCAAACTTTAATAAAGTTAAATAAAATAAAAATATTAAACAAATAAGTACTAACTTATTTTATTATTATGTCAAATAAATATAATTAAATATGTTTGGTGACATTATTATTATAATACTGCTTTTAAACTATAATAAATATATTTTGTAAACATTTTTATAGTGCATTTTTTATAATTTTTTATAGCATTTTTGCATTTTTTGCTATTTTTTAGAGCATTAAAATCCCAGCTCTAATAATAAAACTTTTGTTTAAAGATTGATAATTTTATTCATAAGTTTGAAAATACAACATTATAAATTATTATAAAGTATATAAATTCAATAACTTCGGCCAAATAATGTAAAAGCATTAGCCAGTTGTCCACATTCTGGATGTATACATTTATCATCAAGTTTCAGTTTTTCATCTCCTGTAGGTTGTTCAAATGGTATACACAATGACTTAGCTCCCATCACTGAAGCTCCAACTTCCGCTGTACCATCATCCCTATAAAATCACAAATAAAAATATATAATACATAATTGAAACTCATATATGATTAAATTTGTTTTATACTTAGCAGTATCTCGTTTAATATTATCTTCGCAAGTAGGCCGCCCACAAAATGGTATTAATAATAATTTTTTGGCTGCCAAATGAACAAAACATTCAGACCATTTACGGCATATTATGACATTTTCTTTCAGTTCCTTTTCTGCTTTGACTAACATATCTTGTTGTATTTGATTCAATAAATCAGTGATTCTTTGAACTAGCATGTCGTTTCTACTTTCATCTGATTTATCTAATGGGATAATGAGTTTTTCACCATTGTCTCGTCGTACTGCTGTTATTTGTCCACGGTCCAAATCTTTGGGTCCAAGCTCCAGTCTCAATGGAACTCCCTAGCAAACAGTAATTTAATGACTGTATAATTTATTTAATTTTTTTGATTTTTTATTTGAAATCTTTACAATTACATAATAATTTTAAATGTATACATAATTAAAGTACCTTCAATTCCCAGTGGTTGAATTTCCAACCGGGTGAATAATTTTCACGCAAGTCTGTATCTGCTCTGATAACTATTGGAGAGATATTCTTTTGAAAAACACTATTATCATCTTCTATAATATCATTAATATCTTCTCCTCTTAAACAGTTGCGCACATTTATACAGGTTCTAGTTAATTTTTGTTTAACCTCTTCTGGCGTACTAGCACCGACACCACAAGGAACTATGATTACCTTAAATTAAAAAAAAATTAATTAAAATATTTAAGTACTATAATGATGACAGAACATAAAAAGATCATCTTTTATAAATTGCACAAATGTGGTACAATACACCAGATTAAATTCCTTAAGAAAAAAAAAAAATGAAAATTGTTTGCAAAATATTTTTAATTAAATACTTTTTATGTATATTAAATAAGTAATTAATTTCTGTAAATGTAATTTTTTTTTTTTAAATTAATGTAAAATAATCATAAGAGTAATAAAAACTTTAAAATTAACCTTAAACCAAATTATTAAAATTATTGTTACACATACATTATTTACTTAAAACTAATTTATAAGTACCTACCTGTATAGTTGCTACCCGTGGTGGTAAGATAAGTCCACGGTCATCACCATGAACCATAACCATAACACCTATAGTTCTTGTTGTCATTCCATATGAAATCTGATGAACAAATAATTGCTCATGTGTATCTGGATGTTCATAATGAACATCAAACATACGAGCAAAATTGGTACCCAAATAATGTGAAGTAGCGCCTTGAATAGCTCGGCCACTAGATGCTATATATGCTTCACACGTTGTAGTAAAAACTCCTCCGGCAAACTTTTCCTTCTCTGTTTTTTTACCTTTAATGACTGGTACCGCAAGCATATTCTTATATACATACTCATAATAATCTAAATATCACAAATTTAATTAATAATTAAATTGTGAAATTCATTTATTTAAACTTACTCAATGTTATAAGTACATCTTTTACTGCTTCTTCTAAAGTTGCATAAGCATGATGACCTTCTTGCCATAAAAATTCTCTAGTTCTTAAAAAAGGTTGAGGATGTTTAAATTCCCATCGCTATGAAAAATATTACAAAATAGAAACATATTTATAATAAATACTACCTCATCATGAAACCAATTTTCTTCTTCTTCAAAAAAAAAAAAAAAATATATATAAAACATACCACAACATTATTCCACTGATTAAGTTTCAAAGGCAAGTCTCGATAAGACTGAATCCATTTAGCAAAAGCTGGATACATTACTGTTTCACTAGTTGGTCTTATTGCAATAAATTCAGCTAAATCAGTGTCACCAGACTTGGTAACCCAAGCTACCTATAGAAACATATTTAAAAACCTTTTAAGATCAATTAATAATATACTTTATTCACCAAAGGATATTTACCTCTGGTGCAAAATCAGCAATATGTTCTTTTTCTTTTTCTAATGCTGCTTTGGATACAAATATTGGAAAATAACAGTTGCGCACATTCAAAGGTGATCTTTTAAAACGAGAATCAAGCCACTGCTGTATTAATTCCCATATTCCATAAGCCCAAGGTCTGAGTACATAACATCCACTGACATCATAATATTCAATCATTTCACCTTTCACTAATACTTGAGAATACCATTCCCCAAGATTTTCAGACAATTTTGGTACTTCAAGCCCTAACTTAGTAACTTTTTTAGTGTTGGTGCCCTCATTAATACTAGGTGATTTAGTTGGAGGCTTTGTGGCTTTAGTTGCAACTGGAGTTTTTTCTTTTTTTACTGATTTTTTGTCCTGGAATAAGTATTTTTAATTTAATTGTGTTAAAATTTAACAATTTATTGGAATTCACTTTCAGAATACAAATACTGTCTGGTGCATTTGCTGATCTACTAGCAGTTGGTGGTTGATAATCTTTTCCAGTAGCAGATTTAAATTCACTTTTTAACGCTAATAGAACTTTTACTTCTTCTTCAATATCAGCCTAAAAAGAATATATTATAATATAAAATTTATAAAATAATTTAAAATTAATGAATTTAGTATATTACATGTATTATGACTAGGGAACGAATTTATTTGCAATGCATATATGTATTCAATTGTTTATTTAAATATGATGAGAATATTCCACGATTTAGATCATTGTTATTAAAATAAATTAATTTCATTTAGCATATTTTACATATTTCAATGTTTTCACCTAATTTTACATAATTCATGCATATTTTTAGTTTAATAGTGAATATTTTTATGTATAGTGTATATATTCGTTTTACCTTATATTTTTATATTCACAACCACATAATAGGGATAAAATGAAGACCGGTCGTTATAACCAAAAATAAAATGACATACTAGTATACTACATATAAGTATATACAAATTATATTATCTTAGATACATTCAAATGATAGAGTTGAACACTTGAACTTTAAGGAATTACGGATACCAATCAGTCAGAATGTATATTTTTACATACAAAACTGTCGTTAATTTTGTGTTAAATGATTTTTTTTATTATTTGTAACTTTTAAATGCCTTAAGTAAAAAAAATACTAATTAGGAGTTGAATACAGACATACATAAATGAGCACAACGATATTATAAATACCGAATGTTTAATTTTGTATTATAATGTTTGTTAAATTTTTACATGATTTAAAAAAATATATTTTGATTTAATTATAAATGCATATATTGAAGCCTATTACATTTTTTGCATATATAAATTTGTTCCCTAATTATAACTTATAAAATAAATCTATGCAATTTTAATACCAATAATTAAAATTAAATTAAATTATGAAAACGAAATATTCAAAACACTAAAAAATGTATAGTATAATATTTCAAATACTTTTTTTCATATTTCCAAAAGTATACTGAAAATAATGATATATTTTAGCATATTAATCAATATTACACACAAAAAAACCATCTTTAAGGAAAATAAAAAAGTAAAAAGTAGAAACAACATAAAACATTGAAACAATAAACCAATACATACCTTACTTGCACCACTAGATTTCATTCCACGTACTTTATCCCCTTGTTCATTAATTTGACTAATCAAATTGTCAACGTTACTATTTGAGACTTCCTATAAAAATAACAGCAAATAATTTTCTTTCTAAATTAAATGAATTCCTATTTAAAATCTAATATGTTAAAAGTTATTAAATTCTTAAGAAATTTAAGAAATTTAAATACAAAATAAAAATTAAATTAATTATTTTACTATTAATCATTATTTTATAGGAAAATCCAAGTCAATCAATGTAAACAAAAATAATTTTAAATTTTGTTCAAAATGTGTTAATTACATATGGCATTAAAAATATGCATTCGTAAATATTTTCTATGGTTTAGGTAAGAAAAGATAATTAAGTAAAAAACTAAAATCAAAAAAAATTTGTGGGCAAAAAAAAACAACTCTATTTTTGAATTATATTACTAGTCTAACTATATAAGTAAATGATATATACTAACTGGTGCAGTTGATGATTTACTAGTAGTTTGTGGTTGATAATCTTTACCAGTAATAGATTTGTATTCACTTTTTAACGCTAATAGAACTTTGACTTGCTCTCCAACATCAGCCTAAAAATAATATATTATAATATAAAATATATAAAAAAAAAAAAAATAATGATTTTAGTATAAAACAAATTTATAACTTATTACATAAATCTATGAAAGAATAATTTTTTTACTTCAAATTAAATTAAATTATGAAAATTAAATATTCAATAACCCATAAAATATATTATACTTTATAGTATGTAATTTCAATTAAATTTCTTTCTTCTTATTTCTTAAGGTATATTGAAAATAATGAAATATTTCAATATACATTAATCAATATCACACAAAAAAGAAAATCATGTTAAAGAAAAATAAAAACAGCATAAAACATTTAAGTAGTGATTCTCAACCGGTGTGCCGCAAACTCCTTTGAAGTGCGCCGCAATAAATCTATAAATTGTTTATGAATAGGGCCCGAAATTATATACACTTAAAACATACGAAATATGCATGCATTATTTTGATGATTATCATTCAAATATGCACTCAAAATATGCAAACAAAAATGCATGTTTATTATTTATTAAATTTATTTAATTTTAAAATGTATACAATTCATTAAATAATTAATATTCAGCAAAAAATATACTTTAAAATATATCAACTGTATTTTATATATATTATTGAACTGTATGTTTTATTGAAATTAAATTGTATTTTGAATACTCGCTCATCTAAACAAAAGTCACAAACGAAAATCAATTTAAATAAATCAAGCAGATTTTTATTATGTTTTTAAAGTTACCTGGAAAGTTACTATCGCATTAGTACTTTTAGCAAACTTTATCTTATTTTATTATAACACAAAAATTAAATTATATAACTGCACAATTCACGGAATTTACGATGGACATGTGTTAAGTAATAAATAACAATATTAATAACTTCGTAATATTTTTTTCTATTTATGCATTATATTTCAGAAAAATGCTGAAATATGCATAATAATTTGAAATGTTCCAAATACACAAAAATATACCAAATTTAATTTCACATATTAAGATTCAAATTTCTGTCTTACCTAGCTACTGTTTAATTTAACATATAAAAATATGCAAATGTATACAATTCCGAACCCTATTTATGAGTATATATTTACCAGCTTATTATTGATATTCGATGAAAACTGACTGAACTAGTTGTAGATACGTATAATATTATATATTGTAAGTATGCCTGTCGCAGCCATCTCAAACGATCGATCGTATTAATATATTTCAGAATAAATAGTACTGTAATAAAGTAGACTGTAAACAGTGTACATATATATATGTATAAAATATGATTCACATGATAGATGGATTGGTATGCCGCGAACAATTTATTGGAGATGAAGTGTGCTGTATTGTTAAAAAGGTTGTAGTATCACATGATATATGTATTTTTATAAAAGATGTAATTTAGAATATTGTAGTAAATAAGATAATTGTTAAAACAACCTTGTAGTAGATTAATCTAATAATAAGAATTGTGCTGATCTAGTTAGTAAAATATTAGTATATAAGGAGAACTAATTTGTTACTCGGGGCTTCATTTTCATTTTGTTACTTATTAATGACTGAGGTAATCCGTATGTGGAGAACTTAGGTCCTAACTTTACTTGTGAATAAATTATTAAAATATTATATTGTAATGCAATTGTTATTATGTTATTTTACTTAATTAATCTAGTTAGCCTATTCAAGGTTGAAAACCACTGCATTAAAGCAATCAAAAAATACATACCTTACTCGCTCCACTAGATTTCATTTCACGTACTTTATCCCCTTGTTCATTAATTTGACTAATCAATTTGTCAACATTACTATTAGAGACTTCCTATAAAAAAAACAGCAAATAATTATCTAAAAATGTAAATAAAAAATAAATGTTCAATTAAATAATTTTTCATTATGCTATGAGAAAATTCATGTTATTCAATTAATGTAAAAATATCAAATTTTATTCAAAATGTGTTAACTACATATGAATTAAAAAAATTACATTCAGAAATATTTTCTGTGATATAGGTAAGAAAAAATCAATAAGTAAAAATGTAAAACATAGAAAATGTATATTTCATAAGGTACATTACTTTTTTTTTAAATAAGTTTTAATTAAATTATTTTACTAGTCTTACTATTTTGAAATATACATGAATATAATTTTAAAATATTCAATTATAAATATTAATTAAATATATTTTAAATTAAATAAAAAAATTTAATATTTTGTTATTGAGAAAATTAATTTAAAATACTATCTCAAAAAAAGTATAAATTGTATGTTGATATAATAGATAAACTACCTTTGCATTATTTGTGTCTGGTGTAGGAACAGCTGTTATGATTGTTGGCATTGCTGATTTTGTGTGACCATCCGGTATATTAAATAATACTGCAGGAGAATCCTTCCCAGTATGAACGCTATAAATAAAAATTAATAAAATTAATTAGTTAATATATATATAATATTTACATTTTCTCTTACTACAACTGACCTGTATGGTTGATAAGGTGAGTCACATATAAAATATCCTCTACGTTGTAATTGAATTACTTCTCCTTTACGTAAATCTTTTATTTCCGAATCCCCTATCATTTGCAATTCCCAACGACTTTTTTCAGTTAAATAATTCTTGAAATCATCATCTTTTGCAAGTACCGGTTTACTAATCAAATGATCAAAATATACACATACAACTGGTACCGGAATAGGTAAAGTGTCATCTGAAGAATTTATATTTGGTAACCATGTTACTTTTACTGTAGACTTGAAATCTGTATTTTCTAAATCAGTTTTTCCAAAAACTTTTTCTATTTTATTACTTTTCAGATTTCTACAAATATACATATAAAAATATTTATTAAGTTTTAATAAGTTACTATTAAGTTTCCTTATAAATATTACCTTTCAATACGATTTATTAAAATATTCCCCCAATTAATGAATGTTGCTCGACGCCCAACTTCTAATAGCTCAGCATCGCTATAATCTATAAGAATTGTAGGTGCACCCCAAACACAATTCTTTAATCCTAATTCAGGATTTTTAGGATGTTTAGGCACATTTTCTAACTTGTATGCCTTGTCCACATTTTCTATCACAACTTCAACTGGTGGGTTGGATATTAATGAATTATCATTATTAGTGTTAGCTACTAATAAAGCTGTATGTCTAGGTGCTATTGAATCAACAATGCTTCGATTTAATGACCATATTTTATCCCACTGCATGGCTGTAACAGTTCTAGATGAACCTTGAGCCACAATAAATTGTTTTAGTGCTTCTAATTGCATTCCTCTTCTTAAAACACCACGAACTGTAGGCATACGGGGATCATCCCTTAAGTAAAATAAATAATGTATATTAATATTTCAATGAAAGAGAATTATAATAAATTATTTATCATACTAACCATCCATCAACATGTCCTTGCTCAACAAACCAAGTAAGTTTTCTTTTTGATAATACTGTATTAGTCATGTTTAATCTTGAATATGAACATATATAAGGTCTTGTTTCATTATTTTGAGATCCAAGTTTCAAAACATCACAAAACCAATAAAACTGCTGATCACGGTCAACATATTCTGTTGTACGCAAACAATGAGTAACACCTTCCAAACTATCCACAATGGGACAGGCAAAATCATATGTTGGATATACTCTAAACAATATGTGGAGAAAATAATTTAATGTAATAAAAGCAAAAAAAAAAATAAAAATTAATTTTAAAAATAAACAATACAAATTACATATTATCTTACATACTATATCGATAATGTCTAATAGAATATTCGTCAAATAATTTTTATATTACTTTAATTTTTTTATTTAATTGAAATAACTAGTAATTCTTAATGTTGTGAACATAATATGCTTACTTATACTTATCTAAAGTTCTAGGATGAGATTCAGGTTTGCAACGATATATTGTTGGATCTCGTAAGCATCCATTTGCAGATTGCATATCAATTTTAGCTCTAACACAACACTTTTGTCCAATTTCTGAACCCAACACCATTTCTTTCCACATTTCTAAATTTTTTTCAATTGCTGAAACATAAATAAATAAATTTCAAATAAATTTAAAATTTAAAAATAATGTATTATTTATGTAACTTTTGAATTAATTATAAATCCAATATTATTTATATATAAATAACTAAAAATACTTACAATTGTTTCGGTTTACCGATTCCACTCTTTGTTCACGTTCTAAACGCATTTGATCTGCTTCAGTATCATCCACATAAGCTAATCCTTTTTTCAACATGATATTCTCACATATATCCAACATTTTATCAAAATAATCAGATGTATATGTAAAAATGTCGGGTTTAATTTTCAATAACTCAATATCTTCTAAAATAACCTTTATTATAAAATAAAAATAAAAATTAAATTGTTAGTAAATAACACTACATTAAATACTTGTGAATCATGGTACTACAAAAGCACCGTGATGCATTATTTTATGAAACGTTATAATAGTAATTATATCAATTTTAATTTATCATTAAAGGAAATTAAAAATATTGTCACAATAAAAAAAAACAATGTATGTATACTACATTGATATTTTAATACCTTTTCAAAATCTTCTTTTTCTTTTGCTGGATTTGTATCATCAAAACGCATTATAAGACGACCATTAAAAGCCAATTGATAATGTTGATTTAAAAGAGCAGCTTTTGCATGTCCAATGTGTAAATATCTGAAACATGATTACATTTTCTTTAAAAAAAGAACACATTTACTATTAACAAAATATACTTTCCATGTAAGTTTTTAAAGCGTTAAAGAATCTCAAATAATAAAATACATAAAAATATACTAACCCACTTGCTTCAGGAGGAAATCTTACAACTACTTTTCCCATCAAACCCCCTGGCAATTCTACAAATTTTCCTTGTTCTTTGCTATTTATCTTCACCTCAGAATGCTCTTTTGGTGTTTTTTCATTTTTTTTCTTGTTTTTATTAACATTTGAACCTATAAAATATATACGTATATAAATCAATAAATAACCTATTTATAATAAATAATATGTATTCTGTCCACTTAAGGACAGTACAAACATAAACAAGTCATCATTTAAAATTGTTAGTAGTACGAAAAATAAATATAATGTATAAGAAATAATTAATAGGTAAATTAATATTGTAATATATTATAATATTCAAACAAATACATTTAAAAAATTTTAACCTGATGTAAATATTGAATAATTATAATTCAATTTAAATTGTAGAGTTTTGTGATGTATACATTATTGTAGTACAAAACCAATCTTGTACATCTCTTTTAAAACAAATCACAATGTGTAATTTTTTTTTTCTCTTTGATCGAGTAACTTAAATACTGCTATAAAATACATTTTCACAGCAATTGAACTCATGCCATAATTATAAAAGCAATAATACATCAATAATCAGAAGGAAAAATGCGAACTAATATTAGAAACAACATTCGGTTTGAAAAATTGCTAGTAAGTACATTTGAGACAAATGGAGAACATGAAAATTGTAACGTTTTTAGATAAGATTGTCATAAAAATATTTTTTTAGGTTGATGAAAAACTTGATCGATATCTAAAAAATTACCTTGTTTTTGTGAATTAGTATTCTGCAAGTCCAGAGCAGCCATCTAGAATATAAATAAAGAAACCAAGGTGAGAACATAACGTAAACAACGTTTTCTGTTGCGTATGCTCAACACGACAGATAGCTACGTTTTACCTGCTGCTCAATACTAGATTTATCTTTTTTGGACGCTCCACTCATACTGTTCGATTAGCTGAGACTAATACGAACTACGAATAAAACAACCACGAAAGAATAAGACTGTAAGAAAATAGAACCAACTCAATGACGAGAGTTAGAATGGCACAGATACCTATTGGGTATTATAGCGTCGAAAAGAAAGACGCGTACCCGATGTGGTGCTGTAGCAGGTATACTAACTTCATACTTATTTGAGGTTAAACTTGATTACGAATATCATAATACGTAATCATACGGAATGATAATACTACGAAATTGATAAAACTTAAAAAAGAACTTGTTATGTATTTACGTAGTTGTATACTGTTGACGGTTCAATCGCATCATGAAAAATTCGAAAAGTTTTTGCCCTCTAGTATCAATACAGTAGCGTAGAACTTCAACAAACAAAATAAAATGGTGTGACAGATTTTTTCATGGCGACATCCACCTACCAAATAATTAAGTAAAAAATATACAAGAGTCGTGGAGAAACAAGAAACTATTACTGAAAACAGTATAAAGTAGATGTTAATTTTGTACACTATGATAGTAATATAATATTACTACACTTTTAAAACTAAACATTTACTGATTTCAAATGTATTAATATCTTATTAGTTATTACTAGGTTATTGCATATAAATTGTAAGTAATATACACTTGAAATAACCAAAATATGCAACTGAATATTTTTTATAAAAGCAATTAAAAATTTTATTTTTAATTTGATTATAAAGTATCGACCGTTCACGCAATGACTCATTCTATGAGTATTATTGATCATTATTCGTTTTATTGAGTATTAAGTATTAATTGACATCCAACAATATAAAAAATAAAAATAAAAATGTTAACTTTTAGAATAAATTTACATTATATATAACATAAAAATAATTAAATATTAATCAATTAAAATGTATATATTTTAGTCCATTATGTATACAATTAAATTTATATTTTACTCACGATTATTCTAGTCATTATTAAAGAATATGCAAATGTAACAAGTCTCAAATCTAGTTATTATTGTTATTACTTTATCTTATATAATTACTTGATTACTTCTTGAATATGTTCAATGTAGAGGAACAAGGAGGAATGACAGCCACCTAAGCGGAAGTTTATGTATGAGAAAAAAATCCAAAGTACCAATTTTTATAGCATCAAAAAAAAATTGGATCTAAAAATCCCGTTTGACTGGCAGATTTTAATGACACAAATGTATTTTTCATTTTAACTTTAAGACTTATAATATATTTTAATGGTTCTCCAATGATTGTTAATATATTTTCTTTATCTTTTGCTTTTAATGGTCTTTTAAACTATCCTTTTTGTTCAAAAAATTTCTAATGTTCAGAAAATCAAAAATATTCTTAATATTTTTACAAAAAGTTATTGTTGCATTTACATTTTTAAAAGCTTCAAGTTTTAATACATCTTGACAGTACAAAAATGCATCAGTGACACTGAAACTAAAAGTTTGACATGTTACTTTAACTTTCATCTTTTATTTTTGATAATTAATGTGTCTTGATCTAATTTTTGTTTCACAATAAAAGCCTGTTTTATTTTGAATAAAAACAAGTTGTTCAAAATAATACCATTTTACTATATAAAATATACACCTCATTCACCAAAAATGTTTCTACTAAGTTTCAATATTTACGCAGGATCTAAAAAAATATGCACTTTCTGTTTTTTTTTTCTAGGTGAGTAAATTATTTAATACAAGGCATGATAAGGTTTGTCCCTAAGCAAGCTGACATAGAAATATTTATGGCTACTCCCTCAAATGTGAACGTTTTTCACATACACCTTTATCACGAATAAAAGATAATACAGTGTTTACGAAATTAGCTTTTTCTTGAGTATTCAAACCATAGACATATTAAAATGATCTTAATATGTCTATGATTCAAACAGTTTGTTAGAAACTAAGCAATTGGTATTTTCCAGTGAGAATTGATTGATACCAAAAAAAAAAAAAAAAATTAAGACTTCCCTAGCTTTTAGTAATCCATCCACCGTATCTGTTTTTATACCATAATTAATAAATCCTTATAATCGTTTACCATTATAATGGATATTTTCTTTGATATACATTTCATCTATAATAAGATCACATACAAGTTCTTTTCTTTTTGCCAACATTTCTTCAGATTTAATTTTTTGTCATAATCCCATCTATTGTTGCATGCCAACCGTTTCATCGTTACTTCAGTTACTAGTAATCTAGTTAACACTTGGATGGGGGTAAAGTGATGAAATAATTAATACTCTTTATGATTAGTTGGTTATTAGTTTCTATTTCTAAAATTTTAAATTAACTTCCTAAAGCTTTTACTAAAACCCTTAAAATTATAAACATTCTTTTAACTTTGCCTGTAACAACTGCTTTCAATGAACGTTTTTTTTCTTTCCTTAAATTAATTAATACCTATATACGCTTGACAATGGGAAATGATCAGCTGAGTGATTTGTTGGTTATAGCTATTGAAAGTGATATTGCTGCAAAAATCAATTTAGATGATGCAGTAGATATATTTTCAAAAATTAAAAATAGAAGATATCCTCAGCTTAGATTAATTTAACCTGGTGTAGGTAATGTTTATAAAATGCAAAATTATTTTTTGCAAAAATTTAAATTGTATAATAATATAATATATAAAATATGTGTCTTAAGTATAAGTTAAAACGTGTGAGCGTAACTCCATATTTCCCCCGGTAGTATGGGCCGGTCAAAAATTTTGCCCCCCACCTATCAAAAACTGAAATGACGCCATTGTATTAAACGGTCTTTAGCTACAAAATGTATTACTTTTTATTATAAATGTATAAATTGTTAAAACAGACGCACCGTTTGAGTCGGTTGAATTAGAATGATATAAGGATATATACAAGTATAAATGTTTACTTTGGTTATTTTTGTAGTTCTGGATTCGTATTTTAGTAGATAGACAATGGTGCAACAACATGATTACACTCACTTATGTTAATTACTAAAATTTACTAACAATGCCACTGTCCTAATGTACATGTCATATGAGTTGCCTAAATATTGCTCCTAAAAATATACCATGCTCCAGCCCCAAAGGGCATAATTTTTGCAAAGGCTGAAAACAGAAATTGGACAGTATTTTTTAACTTATTGTACAGATACTTTTAATACAAATTCCTTAACAGAACATCCATCAGTTTAAATATCCACAAAGTTCATTAAATTCAGTGACAGTTCTGTTATTGCAGATTCAACTCTTAACACTTCTAACCGTATTTAAATGTTTAGTTCTTCGTTTTCCTATACCGTTTTTTCTGTGAAATTTCTTAATGCACGTTCGTATTTTATGACCATCAATTAAAATAGATTTATTTTTATCTTAATTCGTGTTTATAACTAAGGTGTATAGATAACTATCATAACAACTATTATATATATATAACATTTGTTTCATAAGAAGCAATCAATTTTATTGAACACTAAAATAATTTTATTTTATATAATTACCTATTGTAATCCAATTTATTTTTATTATAAAATGTTTAACGATAAAAAAATAAAAATTTGAATTTGTGTTGTTAAACATACTATCGGTATTCTAAAAACGGATCTAGGGGAGAAATCACCACTCTAAAATACGCCTTTATTTTTCACATGCATACTTTATATTATTAAATAGTGGTTTACCGATTTACCACATAGTTTTGATGATGTGGCCTATGACAGTGGGGTAGTGAAGGTATTATTTTAAAGCAATTGCTCCTTCAAAATTTGGTTGTGGGTTGGTTGATACTACCATACTTATTTAATATATATCAAATTATGTAATCTGTGAAAATACACCATCAAAATGTAAATTAACTTATTAGTAACATAACTATTAAAAATATTTGTAAGAATATAGGCTTACTTTTTATATAGTAAAATTTGTTTTGGGGAGTTATAATAAGTCACCAGTGAACTGGGGAGAGGGGTTAGAAGGTGCCTTATACATTTTTGCTCCTCACCGAAAATCAGTCCAACACAACATTGGCCTTATACATTGAGTATGTTGAATTATAAGTTGTTTTTTTTAAAAACAAATTAATCAACATTTTTATAACTTTTTTTTCTAATAACTTTTAATTCTAATTTTTTAATAATTTTGGTAAACATTTATAAAAAAAAAATATTTTATTTTATAATATATAAAAAAATAGATAAATAAATTAAAAGAATTAAGTTGATAAATATGAATAAAGAATACAATTTGTTTACGTGGTATTTTTTTTGTGAGTTTCTTAAAATTTTTATCAAAAAAATAAACATTAAATCTTTAAAAAAATCAACTTAAAAAATAATATATTTCAAGCCTAAAATTTGATTTACTAATCAATAAAATTCTTGTACAGTTCCATAATGGTAATATAAATAGTGAAAAATAAATATAGAATCATAATAAATAATACTAATAAAAAATCCTTAAATTAAATTAAAATCTTTTTGTTTATTGTTACTAATATTTGTGAAAAAATTTCTTAATTAAAATACCATTTAATTTTTTTATTTTATATTTGTTTGTACTGTACACCACTTTGTTTAGTTTTTTTATATTGATAACACAAAATTATTTTCAAGATCCCGATATTAAATTAAAAAAATAATTAATTAAAAAAATAACCTATTTAAAATTGTTAATTATCTTTATATAATAAGAAAATGATTCAAGATTATAATTTATTATATAATAATAAAAACTAATATCATAATATTATATACTATAACTAACTTCGCAGCAGATGCGCTATTTATTATAACAAAATAATTTACTGTATTAAGTTTACAACAGTTATGATATTATGTACATAGTAATAATCATATATCTATTAAATAAATAAAAAAAAATGAATATTATGTAGGCTTATAAATTAAACAAACTCCTCAGTATAATCATCAAATACAACTGCTCTATACATTTGAAAATAATAAATTCAAATATTTACTAACGTTATTTTAATGTCAAGCAATGTGTTAATTAAATTAATACATTCTTATCGACAAAAAATATACCTCTAGAACAAAATACAGTCATTAAGTAACATTTAATTAGTGGGAATATAGCTACACTAACACGCAAGATGATACATTTTTCGGTGATTCTAAATTATAAATATTTATAAGCTAAAATGAATATCTTGAATCTACAGCACAGTGTTCGGAGTACAGGCACTATCGCAACATTCCGTAGCAAGGTTTTTTATCAACGATTTCAAAACTAGAATTCAAAACATGTAATAAAAATTATAATTATACTGCAGGTGAAAGACACAAAATATGAAAACAATTTTTTTTAATATTTACTGTTCTGTTAATTACTAATTCGTGAACATTTCAAACATTCTCCTTGTATTGTAAAAGAACTAGGACTCGTATATATCATTACATTTGAATTTTTTTTTTAAATGATGTTTTTTTAACTTATTTCTTAAATATTTTTGTAAATATTCGTAAATAAAATTAATTAATTTTTTATTCGTTCGATAAGGAACATTGAGGTTAACAAATTATGAGTAGTTATTTTTTAAGTGAGCATTATTAGAGTATATCCATTCGAGGTCACTATAATTTTCTTAATAATTTTTAGAATATCATCAATTGCTATATACATATCTGAATACATTTTATTAAATATAAGTTAACTCAGTAATGGGAAATGATTACATCTTATATCAGTCTAATAAATTTTTAATACTTCATTATATAAAATCATTTTTATTAAAAAATTTGAATGTACTTCCTGCTTTCCATTATATTGATTGTTGCTGCAGTAGTTAAGATTGGCAAAATAGTGTCTACGAAATTTGTATGGTATTTTCCATCCTATAGGACGAAACATATTTATTATATTAAATTAAAATAATATAATTTATACTTATAACATATAATTTATAATTTTAATGATATAATTTTTTATGCATTTCATGGCCATACATTTAGTATACATTTTCTGATCGTAAATAATAAAAGTATTAAGATTTAAAATTCAAATCTTTAAGCAAAATAAATAATAATCATAATATTTTTATTACAAATAAATAATAATAAAGATTAATGTAGTTGAAAATATTATCTTAAAAAAGGTCATGATATATTTTAAGAATCATTGTACATTTTTACAATTAATAACCAAAAAATTCTCCGGTTTTTGTCTCGAAAATGATTTTACCAATAATCGGGCTGCATAAGAATACCAATACAATAAAAAATATTTTTACTTTCCTGAAACATAAAAGTTTAATAACTATTCTAAATAAAAATGTTATTAATATTTATATTTAAAAATATATTAAATAGAGTAATAAGTATTATATTTAAATTGTTTTGTTTCAATAACAGTTTATTATCTATACATTTTAAGTTAATTACAAATTTTAATTTTATTGCATATTTCGACAAAGAATCAATTGAATAGCGTAATTTTGAATAAACTGTAATTATGTAAATAATAATAACTTCTGAGTAATAATTACTTACATGCTTCGTCCTGATATAATTTTTATATCGACAACCAATGAAGCTTAAAAAGAAGAATATATGTTATTTTAACGAATGACGCAATTATATTTATTTTCATTTCACACAATGATTAATGATTTGCAATCCGTCTACATTTCAGTAAGACCACAAAGTCAAAAATTAAGCTCTTATTTAGTATAATTATCACATTTTTGTCCGTTAAAGATACGATAAATATTGTGAGTTCGTTATCTTGAGTATCTTAAATTCGTTCAAAAATTGGTTTACAAAAATCTATTTGTATTTAAAATCAAAAAACAAAAAAATCTAAATTGCCTAATATTATTTTTAATTCATTTTTAATGTACACATTTTAGAACAACAAATAATTTATGATACCTAAGTAATATTATGTTTAATGTTACTTACAGCATTAAATGTTATACAATTTATATAACTGACCGTCCTCAGTGTATAAAAGTGAAAAGGAAAAAATATATGCAGTGAAACCTCGAAAACTCGAACATCTATAAGTTGAATTTTCGATAACTTGAAGGAATACCTTGGCCCCAACCTTACAATATATGATATGTATGATACATTTTCTCGATAATTCGAATTCCTCCATAAGTCGAAGTAATTACAGTTGAAGTTTGGCTAATAACTCGAATTTATATAATAATATATAACACGTACATACCTCGATAACTCGAAGGTCAAATAAATAAGTGTATTATTATAAATTACGATAATCGTAATTGAAAACCGATTAATATTATCAATATATTTTTTACCTAAAGCGGCTCTAAACTTGGATTTTTCATACATTTAGATGTATAAGCTGGCGAAAAATAAACATACATCTAGTAGTCCAATTTTAATTTTGAATAATAATTTGAATTTGTTAGCTTCTTTTCTATGATCTGTAGGAAAAACTAATTTTTTTGTCTTGTTATCACTTAAAAGTACAAGTTAATTTTGATAAATTAAATAAAGTTATTTGGAACTATACCACGTAAACTCTCCAAAATTTCCAAAATCTGTTTCCTACAAATCATAAAAAAGAGGCTAACGAATTCAAATAATTTTTAAAAATTGAATTTTGATTACTAGAAATATGTTAATTCTGTGATGCTCGGGTAAAAGGTCTTATGTTCAAAATTAATAATTTCAGAGAAATTAAATTAAAATTTTGAATAAACTTTGAGAAAAAACTTTTTATTTTAATAAACTTTAACATAAATAAAAAATTATAACCACTTGTATAAAATACTCTTATATGAGAAAAATATAAAAAATAACAAAAATACCTTGTATAATAAAATATAAACTTAAAAAAACAAAATAATAAGATTTAAGTCATATTTTACAATACTTTTTACTGACTTAGATTATTAAGAACATAATTAATAATTTATTTTGAGTTCTCTTCTACAGCATAATCTGGCAATGTATCTTTTGTTTGACTATCTGTAGGTAGTGCTTGATAAAAATGATGAAATACTGTTGGTATGAGGCAGTAATTCAATCAAATCTTTTTTTTTTTTGACAGAAATTGATATTGGTTTGGTATAAGTCAACGTAGGGGCGGATCCAGAGTCGGGAAACTGTGGGTTAAGCCATTTCAAGAGGCCATTTATTAGGGATGAAACTTAATTAGAAATGAATACCTTGTAAAAAAAAAACACAATATGCTCATAAAAGTGTATAAGTATATTTATATTACATTTTAGAATTAGTGATACCACCGATAATGCCTTATTTATAATTAGTACCTAAATATAATCTAATTTTATCAGCGCAACAAACGTACGGAATAAAATATGATTTACTTAACTTTTTACTAAAACGATATAATTTAAAATATAAATTATGAATTGAAAAATTTTAAATTTTGAATATACATGGCATTCATTTTTCAAGTAACTCCGATGGTCCAACTGTCCAAGAGTCCAAATCAAGGTCTAAAAAGAGAAAAAAATTTCCAAGAGGCCAATTTTGTCAACAAATATTAACTGTGGGTCAGCTGACCTCCTGAACCCCCCCCCTCCCTAGATCCATCCTTGAGTCAACGGAGGAAATAGATTACTTCAGGCATGACCTTTTCTAAGAATTGATAGAGTTTTAAATGGTACGTCAGCATTTAAAGTACCTTTATACTGCAGAACTCCCATGTTTTTTGTGAAACGCAACCACCACTTGATATCCTTCCACACAAACTTCTCTCCATTATAATCTTTTTGTCTTGAATATTATTATTGATAAAAATAATAAACATTATAACCATTGACAACCATATTATCCATAGACATATTAAGATGTTATATTCAGTGCTCGACTTGGGGGGGGGGCGCAAGGGGACGGAGTACCCCAACTAATTTTCAGAAATGTTAGCGTCCCCCTACTATTATTACGCTATAATCGTAACACTCAGTCAGTTTTGGGGACATTATTTTTTTAAAGTAAATAGAGTCCCCCTTCTTTAATTTTGCCAAGTCGAGCATTGGTTATATTATATCTTAATATGTCTTAGATATTATTTTATGTTATGATGTTTGAAAATTATTTTTCGCCAGCTTATTAACATTATTCATTGTCGCTAGTGTACAAAAATATTTTTGAGAGTGCACACGTTGACTTATGCATGCGTGTGCGAAATTTTATCGGCAATGCGCGTCGGGCGTCCTATCCCAGTTGAAAATAAATTGCCGATAATTGATTACCTAGAATATATAAGATAAGAAAACGCATGCTGGCGGTGGGCACAATATAATAATATTATAATTATAATCAAGGCTCGGAACTTTAGGCATTTGCATATTTGTCAAGAAAGTGCGTATTCTGTAAAATTATATATATATATATATATATATATATTAAGTGAAATTCTGATTCGATACAAATTCGATTCATTGTAAGTATAATATACTTACAAAAATATTATTTCAGATATAAAAACTTTTGTTACATAATTTTACATATTTTGTTACTTTTTGTACCAATTCCCATATTATAATATGTTATTATTATATAATATATTATATTATTATATTCGCATAGAATGTACTATCTTAGCTTATTTATTTCCCTTACAAAAATAGGATTTACAATTATTGTGATCTCCGAATGCATGAAATAGTCCATTTGTCAAATCACTTTTTAAAAGAGTTAATATTTCCTCATATGGTTTATCATTAAGATGTTTTTTTCTATACTTGATTGCCTCTGTCACTGAATATCGAAGCATATAAGTAAATTTCATATTAACCTATTATAGTATACTAAAGTCTATAAAAATAGTTACTAACCTAAAACATAATTTTCAAATGATTATTAAACGAAAGAAAATCATCTTTTAATTTTAAATCTGTTTATTAATTATTATATATATTTTTTTTACAGATACCTACAGTGTTTTGTAGTAACCTTTAAAAAATAGCACATTACTTAAATAATCTATAATCCATCTTGAACAGCTTTACGATAGTAGCCTGGTATAACATCACCTTTATCGTTTTTCTTTTAATACTTATATCCCTCATTCGACTTAAATAATTTCGCAATAAGTGATTGGTCCATTCAACCATTTTTTTATTACGAAATTCGGACCATATGGCTTTTCTATTCTTAATCGCTTCATTACACTGCTATCACCGTTTCCTAAATTATGTAAAACATTGATAGAGAAGTATAAATAAAAATTATAATTTTGATACAAACATAATATTATGTTTAATATTATGGTGAAAATTTTTATATAATATATAAAAAAAAAAAACGAAAAAAAAAATATATTAAATATATATATTGTACAATTCTCTAGCTTAAAATATATATATATATATATATATATATTTAATATTGATAATTATTCAATATTATTCAACTAGGTACTTCATATTATTTTTTTTTTATTCTCTCTCCTATTATTTTGAAAAAAAGTAAATGCAATGCATTTATCACTCCATTTTGAATCTCAAATAGAGCCTATTTATTTATATATATTTTAAATTATAATAGGTACAATCAAAAAAAAAAAAAAAAAACAGTGTTAACTATTAACTTAAACTAATTCAACTTAGTTTTCTTACCAATTAACTGTGAATATATTAGATTATGTATTGACACACTTTGTTTAAATCCCTCTACTATAATATCAGCTTCCATTGCAGTAGAAGAAGCACATGCAACAATATTTATTGCGAACTCCACAAAACAACATTTTTTTTGTCCTAGCTCCAATTATACAAGCCTGGTTCAAATCAGAGGCGTATTTAGGGGGGGTGATATGGGTATTAGAACACCCCCTATCGACCTTATTTTATGGTATTTC
This sequence comes from Sipha flava, assembly GCF_003268045.1. Classification (NCBI taxonomy): domain Eukaryota; kingdom Metazoa; phylum Arthropoda; class Insecta; order Hemiptera; family Aphididae; genus Sipha; species Sipha flava. The sequence continues at coordinate 878,833 of NW_020273144.1, read as the reverse complement.
ACCAAATTATAAACTTACTTTGATTATTTGAATAAACGTTGTATACAACTTGTAGGTTTTACATATGCTATCTTAATGTAATCATTTTCATTTATATAAATACGGGGGAGAGGGCGGAGGCTCTACTTACTATAAGTTTAATAAATTTTAAAACACCCCCGTTAAATGAATCCTGGATACGCCACTGGTTCAAATTAATTTAAAATTATATTAATAATTATTTGGTATACCAATCTTAGGTAATCCAATAACATGCAAGTTGTTACTTGTAATTTATTATTCAGAAAAAGGTATAAACAAAGTTACTTAGTACTTACAATTCCGGATAAAGCATTATATTTAGTACGGTATGATCGTTTACTCCATGCTCCATCAACAATAATAGCTATCCTTGGTCTACCTAGATAATCGACTTCTCCATTCTCAATAGCTAATTTAGCCTCTTCCTTACCAGCCAATAACATTTCTTTCCAAGCAATATCATGGAAGTGATTAAAAATATAAGTATGCGTTTCTTGGTACATTCAATTTGACATATTCGGCATATTCAACGTAGCAGTTAACTCTTCCAGTTGAGAATAACCTTGCCTAATATTGACTATTGATGAAACTATGGCCATGTTAATGTTTATATCATTGTCATTTTTCTCACTTTCAATTATAACCTTTATGCCACATATTTTACATGTGAAGTAAAATGTACTAATAAATCCTTTTCTTCCGTCTTTTAAAAATTCTAAATCCCGAAATGAACATTCAAATTCTTTGTGATTTATTAATTTAATTGAATTAAAAATATGTCGCATGTTAACAATTCTTCGCCCTTCTAAATTTTTCCACTGATCACTTTCATCGTCGTAAAACGAAGAAGGTAATATTAAATTATTGCTTACTTCACCACTTAATTCTCGATCATTAATGGGAGTTGAAGTTTCAAATTCAGGGAAATTCGGAACTGATGAAGAAGAATCATTTAGGTGTTCATTCTTTTAAATAAAAAAAGTTATAGAATGTATTCAAAAATATACATATAAAATTTAAAAAAATTATATATATATATATATTAATAATTATAGCTATATAAATTTGCATATTGATAACTAATAAAGATAAAATAAATAATTATAAATTATAATCTCATATATTATTTATACTCACTGTTTAACCACGATTTTTTAGTTCATAAAAAAACAATATATTATAATTACCTCATAATTTTTTTTATGATCTTGCCGTTTTTTACGTTTTGAGTTAGCCAAATTAGGTTTTTTCCGTAGTGTACATAAGTGTACATAGATTAAGACGTGCTTTTTACCAAAACGCCAATCTTCATTAATTTTAAAATTTAAAATTATAATCACTGACAAAAAAAATTAAACTTCACTGGTTAGTCTAGATGTCGTATGAAACTAGTGACTGAGTAGACTAATATTCTATTTTGTGTTATCGTTTAATCGTAAATTATCGTAAATTTATTTATAACTAGAGAACGATTCGAAGAGGAGCATGGTAGGTTTAAAATGTTCACGGTTCATATCACACCGAATTCAAACACCAAATTTTATATTGCATATTTTGCATATTTCGAAGGTTATTGCATATTTGTTCATAAATGCATATACCATGCATATTTAATGAGTTTTTAATAAATTAACTATTTTAATTCAAAGTAAATTTTGTAATCGCCTTGAATAGAGTACGAATAGAAATGATAGGCATTAAGTTTTAAAAATATTATTTTAAAAGATATGTATTTATTTATTTTTTTAAGTTTTTTATTAGTTTTTTGAGAGTAGGTAACTTCAAATTATCTAAAATATTTATTTTTAGTTTTTTTTTAAATTCGTATTCTCGTTTTTAAGTTACCTAAAAGTTTTAGATTGATTTAAATGATTTGAAATATAAAGCAGTGGATATTATCATTTTTTTTTGTTTTTGATAAAATATTTAGAATTTTATTTGGTATAAAATTGGGGATTTTTTTTAAAAAAAAAAACACATTTTGTAAAGTGTAACAAAATGCTTATAATTGCATATTTAGCCACTTTTTTTTTGCATATTTGCATCTTATTTGACACTTTTTAAATGCAAATAAATCCGGGCTCTACTTATAACCATAATATATTTTATACTTCACAATTACAATCCATTATCATTTTTATTTCCGTAGTCGTTAGCTCTAATTGATTTATAATCGTTCAGATTACGGGTGTTGGCTACTAAGATTCTTAGAAATGTTCCAACGCCCATATACGTATGCACAAGTTAATGGAACGAAGAAAATATTTTTGCTCCGGTTGTAGGGCAGAAATTTGATGCAAACCGTACCAAAAGAGAAATAAAAATTCACCTAGTATCGATTGACTTATATTTATTTTGAAAACATGATTGAATTCGTTCGTCTCTTTTCTAGGTTTGCTCGGAAATAGATTTACTTTTTTTTAGTTATTGTAGTATGATACATAGTACGTTTATATTTTTCTCAAAATAAACGTATACTTGACTTAGTTGTAGATAGCGAAAAAATTAAAAATATGAGATTCTACTTCCGAGAAAACTTAGAAAAGAGGAAGACAAACCAAAATTAGTTATTCAAAATTTAAAATGAGCTACTGGAAGTATGTTAAATTTACTTTCGCTTATTAAGTTGAAAGTATGAAAAAAAATTGTTGCCCCAGCCCCCTTAATAAAATGTTCATTTTAATTATTATCGTAGTTCCGGGAATTTGTATTTTAGTCAATGTACGATTAACGATAACGGATTACACACACTAATGTTCATTTACTACTCACACATTGACACAGCCCAAATGTTCATGTGATATAAAATGCCTAAATATTACTCCTTAAAACATGCTACGCTCCAGCCCCCTTAAAAGGTACAGTTATAAATTCAACGATATAATATGGCTTTACCTAAAACTACTCATGCATTAGATAGTTTGCATCGTAGGTTGTACCTACGTAAATACATTCAAGAACAACGAGAAATTGGAAAAGAGATTTTTTTCCGCGGTAAATATTATTGAAAATGTTACAGATAGGTCAAACAATAAAAAACAATCAAAAATTTCAGAGTTCTTTAAAAAAATAGTTCTACTTTATTCATTACATTGTATTTTCTTTATTACATATAATTTATACATATACATATTTATTACTTTATACTTTTTTTAAATTTTAATACAATATACATACCTACATGTATTATACATTTTTTAGTAAATATATAAATAAATACAATAATAAAATGAAGTCTTTGTGTTTTAAATGAAAAAATATTTCCGGTAACTCGAATTTTTTTTTGCCCCCAACTGATTCGAACTATCGAGGTGCAAATTATAAATCAGGACGCAACTTGTACATGTCAAGAGAATACCGCAAACACAACTCGGATGTTTCGTGAGAAAACCACCGATGAAATTCAGAAAAAATATTATTTATGGGTGCTATTCAAATCGGTCTGTTAATTAAATTTTAAATATAATGAGTTTTTGATAACTGATAATAAATAAAATATTTCTTTACTAATTTTTTTTTTGTCATGTTATTAATGTTTAAGTCAGTTTTATTCCGAGTACCAATGGCGCCGGACAGTTATAAGTACTTTTATAGAGCAGTTTGCCCCAGTATTTAACTTTGTGATGATTTAATTTACTATATAATCATGTTGTCGGTCATTATTTTGCTCTAACTTAGCAAGTGGTGATGGAAACTAATTTGTATATTTCGCCCCAATAAATAAAATATAAGTCGGTGCCATTGCCGAGTAATCTAGTCCACTGACGTACCTGTAGGGGGGACATTCCTCCATGGGCCGTATAATATACGTAGGTACATTGTTATTAATTGTTTTTAGTGTTTTTGCAATTGTCTTGATTTTTTTTTTCATGAAGTAATTAATATTACGAGTGTGATATATTGATAACCCGGACAAACCCATAGATTTTAAAATTTCCTTGTTATCTAATGTTCGAACCTGATCAAAATATTTAGTGTTATCATTTCGTTTTGGCGATTTTATAAATCTAGATAGTATCTACCTTCTACATGTTATTATCTAATTATCTGTATTTACTATTTGTTTTATCCTTGTACTGTCGACTAAAACATGGCGACGCTCAAAAATAGGCCAGGATCGTTTATGCGGGCTTGCTAACTGTTGCACATTTATAATGAAATAAGTATACCAGTTGATGATTTTATTAAATGATTTTCTCATATGAAAAATCGGAGGTTAGACTTTATATTAGTAACATAAATTATATTATATTTAAATAAATAAAAATGTCTTATTTTATGTACTAAAATATTATATCTTATAAATATAAAAAAAGCCCAATTACTCGTGTATATTAATAAAATTGTTTTAGCTGTGACTAACGTACACTTTGTTGAGTAATTTTATATTTTAAAAGTAGGTGAAAATATATTTTGCTAGAAGTTTAAATAAAATTATGATTAGTTACCTACCTGGTTTGGCTCGACTGAGATTTTCAGTTCCAAACTACTCGTATAGGTTGGCAACGTTAATATTAATTTTAAGTAAATGAAAAATTAAAAATTATTGGACTTAAATTGTCAATTATTGTTAAAATTAATAAACAGTGATTTCCTCTTGCAATTGTTCGAAAGTCTAAAAAAATCGATACGTGTAGTGGCAATGAGAACAACATTATTGTTATTTTTTCAATAACTGTTATATTTTTAGAAAATATCCATATGACTGTTTCACATAAACGACATTTATCATAAATCAAAACATATTTTTATATAAAACGTATTTAAATAATTCTACCAAATATCTAAACTCTCGATCTTCAAAAAAAGCAATCCTAGGCACTAGCCTCATAGCTTACTTCTAAACACGCCACTGTTTATAATTTATATATATAAATATAATAATATAATATAATAATAATATATATTTATATATATTTTATTTTTTGGACAATTATCATTGCGATGTCTATGCGCAGAAAATGAGAAGTTCCGTTAATCTTTATGTACTAATATTATTAACCTCTCAATATGACATTATTGACTACTCATAGTAATCACATGTTGATATTGCATACAGTAACTTCGTTCAACCTGGCGTTAAGCGTCCATAACACATCTTTGAGAAGTTAACAGGCACTTATTCGTAACTTCTCAACCGTCAGTGTGACAACTATGGGACTACTATGCTATAGGATTTTGCATACCGGGTATACATTAAGTTTTCAACTAGTATTTTCATTTGTATTTTGCATTTTGACATACAAATTATAAGTATTTAAGATTATTTATTTATTGATTAATTTTACAAATTTTAGTATAGGTATTTATATAATTAATAATTTTATATCGATAAATGTTAATTCTAAAATACACTATGTAGAATAATGCTTCTCAAACATTGCATAACGTATACATATTCTATTATTTCTATATGACGCTGATTCATAGGTAAACAAAAATTTTCATTCTCTCTCCAATGATAGATTTTTGAAGGACACTATTTTTTTTTTTAAAGAAATGTAAACATCTGAAACTGAATTCTTTAACGAAAGAACACAAAATACGATTGTTATATAATTATAACACAGTGCATTATCGCTTTAAGAGGCACTTCAATTATTTTATCTTCGTTTAAATATTTAGAATTACATAAAACATAGATTGTGCAATCTCTATTCAATTGTAATATATTATTACAATAATATAGTATAGAATAGTACTTACAGTAGAATGCATAAAATAATGAAGTACCTATAAAGTATTTATTTTGAAATTGGTTTCGAAAAATGCTGTATTTTTTCCAATAAAATGTTGAACAATAAACTTAAATGTAAGTATGAATCATATTACATAACTTACCGACTAAATATTATTTTTATTACTTACAGATTTATGGATAATCTTGACGTTAAGTTTAATTTTGGTGCTGCTTACGATATTCATTGCAGCGATGATCATTAAAATTGGTCCGAGTAATTTTATTGATAAATGTTTGGAACTTTTGGAATCTAAAAGAGAAACCTGGGTAATTTTGGTTGCTGGTTCAAAAGGCTGGTATAATTACAGACATCAGGTATAAAAATATATTTTTGATGTTTGTTATTATCATTAAACTCATCACGTATTCTAGTCAAATATGAATAAATTAAGGAAACTAATAATGACTCTAGTTTTTAGGCTGATGTTGCTCATGCTTACCAAATATTATTAAATAATGGTTTGCGGACTGACCATATAATTGTGATGATGACAGATGATGTGGCCTATGATATCGAGTATGTTCATTATTAGTAATATTTTTAAAAACAAATTTACTGAAGTTTTTATATTTTTTTTTAATATAAGTAAAAATACGAGTAACTTTTCTTCATTAAAAGAAATGTAATTCTACATTTAATAATTTTTATTAAAAACGTATTATACGAGGAAGTAATGCATATATGTTCTTTTAAATACAGAAATCCGTTTCCAGGACAGCTGTTCAACAGTCCTACTGGTTCAAATGTACATCAAGGTCTACGAGTTGACTATAATGGTGAAGTAGGTAAAATAATTTATAAATTATGTTATATCATGACTGATGATTAATTTCTATAGGATGTAAATAGTGACAATTTTTTGCATGTTTTAACTGGAAACAAGATAGCTATGCAAAATATTGGTTCAGGTCGTGTAATTGAAAGGTAAGACATATTACTGTTATCGTATGGTATGATTTTTAGAAACGATGGTCAACATTGTTAGCGGATACATGTATATTATGTTATATAGTAAAGAAAGAGATAATATTTTTGTGAATTTCGTCGGTCATGGATCTTCGGGTATATTAGCGTTTCCTAAAGATTACCTATACGCAGACGAACTAAACATTACATTAAATTCTATGTATAAAAGTGGCAAATTTCACAGAGTAAGATTTTAAAATGTAGTTATTTTTCATCATTGATATAGGGCACTTAAAAATATAATAATTTATGCTTATACATTTATGCTTATATGCAATCATTTTAGATGCTTTTGTATGTAGAAGCGTGTAAAGCTGGTTCTTTATTCGATGGTATTCTGAGTGAATCCAGTAACAGTAAGGATACTTTAAAAATTACATAATTTTTAATTCTAAAAGTATTATAACTATGATAAATACATAATAGATAAATAATCGATATTATGTTAGTATTTGCTGTCACTGCAGCCGGACCTAGGGAAAGTTCATGGTCAATATATTGCAGTGGTGATGATGACAACGAAACATCTATTATATGTTTAGGCGATGAATTCAGTGTTACGTGGATCGAAGATCAAGATAATGTAACATTTTATTTTTATTTAAAACAGAATATTGGATAAAATATAATTTTAACATAATATTATAACGGTTTATAGGTGAAGATCGGTGTATTTTATCCGGGGCAAGTAAATGAATTTTTCGAAACAAGAACCGTTCTAAATCATTTTAACCATGTAAGGAATTTAGTAAAATTAAGTAATGTTATGCCATATGGAGATTTTAATGTTGGTCAGGATAAACTGTCCTCATATATTGGAAAACCATCCGGAGTATTTTCAACAAATTTTAATCACTATAACACTCAATCTTCAACAAAAAATAATGTACGTATATCTAATTTACATAATATGCATATATATATATATATATGTACTTATGATGCTGATTATTAACCATTTTAAATACTATAACGAGTGGTTTTTATTGTTTAACATTAATTTTCATTGTTAGTTTATATATATATTAAAAAACATTATAAATACTCGTATATAATTCAAAGTAATCATAATTGTTATTTAGTTCTGAGTAATTTTCCAGTGTCTATGCGTAAAAATTGATTAAAAACAAATAATTAATTGCTGATTCAATAGAACGTAATGAATGATTCGATATTTTTGAAAAAATTGTCTACTTCATATTAAGATTCGGAAAAACCTATTTGAAGTAAATAAGTAAATCATTAAAAAATTATTAAGATTCTTGTTTCTAACTATTATTAAATCAGATAATCAAACTTCTATAAATAATTATTGTCCAATATCCAAATTAAGCACAGTGTCGAATCTTTTTGAAAACTTGGTTGAGCCTAAAAAATCAGAGTTATACAAAAACATTATAATAAATGATCAGCATGGCTTTCAATCACAAAAATCGATTGTTTAGTATATTATATTCAAGTTCTTAGTATCATTGAAAAAAAGGGATAAGTTAACACCATCTCACTTAGTACCATACTGACTTTCGTAGCGCATTCGACAAAATAAAGCAGTGATCCACATACTGTTAATTAATAAACTTATTATTCTTGGCATTAGTGACCCAATATTATTTTGATTAAGTTCATATTTAAGGGAGAACGTAACAGTTAATAAGTTTTAGCAAGATTTCTACTCCATCCGCCATAACTTTTGGTATCCCCATAGTGGACATCTATCATTTTTGTTTTTTTTATTATTTATGAACGACGTATAATATATGTTTAATTTTTGTAAAATGTCGCTGTTTGCTGATGACCTGAAAATGCATATCGAGATTAATTCTGTATATATCGTATATATTGTTGGATCTTGTAATTTTTTTGAATTGGTATGCCATAAGTAGATTAAAAATAAATATCGATAAATGAGTGTCCATATCGTTCACCAGACTTAAAAATACTTTAATATTTAACAACTCTATAAACAGCCTTATTTTTAAATCAGTTTCTTTTATTCAAAATCTAAGCGTATGCTGGAATTCGTTAAACGACAATGTTGGGATTTCAACAATATTATTTGGTTGTACTGCTCACCAGTTCATTAATTTATTGAGTATGAATTTATAATATGAAGTTTTTACCAAGGTAGTCTGATTCAACGTTTTATAATGTCCAATCCTGTTTTTAAAGTATATATCATATACATTTAAATTAAACTATTTAGCTAACTTAAGACTCGAACTTGTTTTATATTCTTATATATGCAGACATAATAATACATTATTTATTCACAAATGATTAAACAACAAAATAAGCTGTTCTGAAATATTTAATATAGTAAGCTAGTATATTTGCATTTTTAATTCTCGTTTCACGATTAAATTTTACGTACTTTTCTATTCATAACGATATAGTTTTGATGAGCCTTATGTCGTACGAAAATGAGATTGCAACAGTATTGCTTTTGACTTTAATTTTGATAACGAATTTAAACTTCACTGTTTGTACCTCGGTTTTGAATAAATAACTGATATTTACTATTAATTTTAATACTTTACAGTTATTTTAATATTCTATAGTTAATGTTCTATATTTACTGTTTTTTCTTCTTTTGTTTATTGTAATATTATATAGGTTCACTTTTTGTTCGAATGGACGTTAATAAATAAATAAAAAATATTACAATATTTGTTACAAAAACTAAGAAATACATTTTTAACATTAAATGATTGCTTTATGATTTGGATACGATAAGTCGGTATACCTTTAGTTAACTAACATAATAAGTGTTACTACTACTACTACTACTTGCATATGGCTTTATTAGATCAGCAAAAATAACACATAACATATTTATAAGTAGAGCACGAATTTCTATGCAACCGCATAATTTTTTCCTTTCAATATTTTTGGATTTTTGTCAGTTATTTCCACGAATCATCATAATTTGAAGCTAATGGTGAATTTTTTTTTTTGCATATTTCTGCATATTTAGAGGTTATTGCATATTTTTACATATTTTGGCAAAATTCAAAATTTATTGCATATTGAAATTAAAATTTAAAAAAAAATTTATAAAATAATATTTTGTCAAGTAGAAAAATTAAAAATAAATTTCATAGTCACTAAATAATAATTTATGTACATATTTGTTATAAAATAAATAATCAATTACGACGTAAACTTAATCACTCTTGCTGTGTCAGTCGATTATCGACATACCACTTGCTTCAAATATGCCTCAATAACTTCGGTTGACATCGAGGATTCGTTTTCAGTCTTTAAAAATATGTTAACCGATAAACGACACAGCTTTACAGAAGAAACTTGAAATGCATATGATTTTTTATTTTAATAATAAATAAAATTTTAAAAATAAATTAAGTTCAGAATAATCCCTAAATTTTTTTGTATTAAGTATTTAAATAATTAATTTTTATAAGTTCAATTATAAATTTTAAATAAATAAAAAATTCTTGCATATTTTTTTCATATTTTCATAATTTTTACTGCATATTTTTTGCATATTTTCATGATTTTTACTGCACATTATATGGCATATTTTGATACTTTTAAGTGCATACAAATCCGCGTTCTATTTATAAGGAAAATAATAAATAATTGATAATAAATATATAGACAATACTACAATTGTTTGTATTTTAATATTACATAATATTTTAATTTGTGTTATATTTTAACAGAACACAAATGAAAAAGAAAAAAATTTAAAAAATTCAACTAAATTATATCAGCTTAGTAAAAATCGCATCGGAGTGAATAATACTATGAACAAACGGAAACAATACTCTGAAAATAATAAAATTGTAAGTACTCGTATAACATAATAAAAATTTAATTTGATTTTGTTTAAAAAAATAATAATAAAATTTAGATGAAAAACATTATGGATCAAATATTTGATGCAATTCTTCAAGGTGTAATAAAACGATGGCCAGGATTTATTGGCAATATTAATGAATTAAAAAAGCTTCCTCGAAATTTGCCACTGAATGTATTTCCATGTTATAGAAGAAATTTGGATCTCATCAATGAAAACTGCTTTTCATTACCTAAGGTAAACTATTTATTTTATGAATAATGAATACCAAATTAATTGGATTCCATGAAAATTGTACTATCTATTAAAAACTCCAATCCAACAATAATTAATTTGATGGTGAGAAGCTTGGGAGGTAGATACTTTAACTAATATATTTATTTATTTTTTATAATGTATACAAAATTGATATTAGCGATGACACATAATATGTTATTGAAATTATATATATTACATCTTAAATAATGACATTATTTTCAATATTTCAATTTAGAAAATTATTCGTTTAAAATATTATAAGCAGAAAAAAAAAATATTTCGTTTTAAAACCATATATTACTATGTTTCTAAGTGATCCAAATGTAGTAACTCGGTAGGTAGTTAAAATAATAATGTTTAAATGAAAGTTGCATTTCAAATATTTTATAATTTACTCAGGCACTTAACAACATTAAGCAATAAAATGTTCACAGTAATAGACTTTTAAAATTGAAAAATAATAATATTTGCATCCAAGTTAAATTTTTCTTACAATTTACAGAATTTATACGCACTCAACGCAATCCATATATTTTTCAATCTATGTACAAGAGTTATAGACAGTAATGAATGGACTCAAGTACAGTTCGATGTGACGTTCAATGAAGTTGTACTCAATGTCTGTTCGAAAAATTCAACATTTTCAAATTTACTTAAAATGACCAATATTTATTGATTTACATTTTGTTTGTTATATAGTTATTATTGAGTTACTACAATTCAAAATAATAATGTTTGATAATTGTACACGTTTATGTTAAGCACCTACATATATTTATTTTTAATTATAAGTGTGCCAATAAATTGCCTTTTTCTAGTAGGTGTTCTATTATTGACTTTAAAATAATAGTGCTTAGTAAAATATTCTGTAATATAAAGTTCTGAACTTATGACTAACACTTTTACATTAGATACATATTTTATGGAATTAATTTGATCTTTTTATAACACCCCGTTTTTAACAATAAAATGTAATAATTATTGTTACAATATAGTTTCATATGTAACTGTAGAAGATAAATTTAGGATATCAGTTAAATAAAAACGACCATTTGGGTCTGTGCATTTTATACTGACGTTTAAAACTATATTTACAATGAAATATATGAGGATTACGTTCGTTACCTATTCAATATAAATGTTGAATTGTTTTAATTTTAATTTTCTTTTAATGTACTCAGGGGCAGATTGGCCCACTGTGCTACTGTTCCACAGCACAGTAGGCCGCGGCCGTGGAAATTTTTTTTACTAAGATTGCAGAATAGTGAACAAATTATCTGTTTATAGCATCTTGGTACCTAATTATATTTTTTAAATGATCCCAAGGCACAATTATAGAAAATCCTATATATATATATATATATAATTAATTATATTATACTGAAATCTAGTATGAATCAGATTTTTGGTAGTAAATCTAGTATTTACCGTGCTTAATGCAGTGGCATATATAGGTTTTTATTTTGGAGGGGGCCGATTATGTACTTGATTTTTGGGGTGAAGCACACTATTACGATAAAAATTACTTTAATACTATAAGACTTCTTGACTGTCTTTACACCATCAGAGACATAAGAAACTCACTTTTTTTAATGAATTATAATTTTTTAAAATTATAAAAACTACATAGTAAAAAACAATTTCTTTATTATAGTCACTTAAACTTCACCGCATATTTTCTTAAAGGAATGAACATATTTTATAAATATAAAATTTTAAATTATCGCATAAGCAACATTTTCAGTGTCGCAACAAATTTTTGGAAACCTTTAAGTTAATTAATCATTAATTTGTCAGCATTAAGACATATCCATGTTAAAAATAACAATCTTTAACAATGGGGTTTTGCATTTCAGGGGAGGAGGCCTGGGCCCCCTCGGCTCCCCTATAAATACGCCCCTGGCTTCATGCATATCATATATTATGTATATATTATATATTTATACACATGTGTTATAATAATTAATGTTATCACAGATGACAGAATAAATAAATTGATAACCAAGCCTGTAACCGTATGACTGTATTATATTCTGTGGTATTGTTCTATCGTGATACCTGTTTTTGGCTTTTGTTTATCAAAATAGTATGCTGTCTGAGTTTTTCTAATGGCGGGCGACATAGGCGCAACTAGAAGCCAAACACTGGGGGTGCTAAAATTATGTAGAGGACACAGACCCGTGGGGGCTATGCCCCCACACCCCCAAATACCATATTTAAATCTTATAATTACTATAACCATTCTTAAATGAACCATAAAAACATGGCACACAATATTTAAGTATACTAACAGTAATATACCTGATATTACATATATTATATTATTTAGGCGATACAAATAAAAAAATCTATTTTATAATTTGTTAAAATTATTATGTATTAATAATATAATTTAAAATTTTTAGCAGTTACTTTTATAAGGTACATTTTATAACTAAATATATAATTCAAAATTCTTACATGTCATACTAATATTATTTTTCTTTTAGTAGTTGAATATTTTTCTAGTATTTCTGATGAAGTAATTTTATTAACAATATCTCTTTCAATATTCAATATTGATAAATCTGTGAAACGCTGTTGCTCCATACTTGCCCTTAGCCAGTTTTTTAGACGACGCATTGAGGAAAAGCTTCTTTCACAAGTAGCAGAACTCACCGGAATTGTAAGAGCAACTTGTAACATTTTATACACGTTTGGAAATGTGGACTCCTTACAAATATCTTTAGTAACATCATGATTATAATTGGAAGGTAAGCAGTTCTTTATAACAAGCATTTCCGCTTTCAACAAATTCAAATTGATATTCATAACAACCTTAAATTAAAATTAATTTATTTATTATTATTAGTACATAACAAAAATCACTTGCATTGAAATATAACACACTTTATAATGATTTATAAAGTATTGACTCTTTTCATAGTCCATTTCCATAAAACAATCAATCGAACTAGCCATTTCAAGACTTTCATCTGAAAATCTGAATTTTAGGTTATTGATAATAGTGTCAATTATAGGAAAGTAAACTGAGCGCCTCCAATACACTTCTACTGAATCTGTAGCATTAATTTGATCATCCTGTTCAGCACCTGTTGTTGTTTCCAAATGGAATTCCCTTAAATGAATCGGTTGTGCTCTTATACGTTTTGATCCTTTATAATCATTAACAATAATTTAACATTTGCTCAATAAATAATTTTAATTACATATGAATTTAATACAAATAATATTTTTTTAAACAAACCAATGTGATGAACTTTTAATTCTATATTATATTTCTTAGATAGCTCTAAAACTGTCGACCATAATTTTGAAAACTCATCATCAGACCTTAGGCATGTAAATGATTGGATGACCCCATTAATCACATTTCTTGCTTTACCTAAAGTTGCTGTCTTAGATTGTAAAGAAGTACTTAGAATATTTATAATGCTCAAAACTTCTTTTAATATAATTATAACAACAAGGAATTGACACTTTTGTATCTGGTTTAGAATACCTATAAAAATTAATGAACTCATAATTGTCAAATATCATAGATAATAAAAATATCAATCAATTTGCATTACCTATAGCTTCAACAACATCTTTATCTGCTTGAACTTCAACTTCATTGTTCAAAAAATTTAAAATTGCAGAATAATTGTTCAACATTGATTCACAATTCTTATATCTGCAAATCCAGCGTGTATCACACACCCTGAGAATATTACCCTTCTTTAACCCTAATTGTAATTGAATTTTAACTAACTCAGAACTGTTGGACGGGCGAGAAAAGTGTACGTATACAGACTCAAGTATGTTGAAAACACTTCGAGCAATCTACAAAAAATTTAAAAAGTAATTCTATAAATTCACATAAATAAGATTAAAGATTATAATATTGTAAAGTACATACTTTGATTCCTTTACACATGTCCACAACAACTAAATTCAGTCGATGTGCCATACAGTGTGTATAAAGTGCACAAGGGTAATGCTCTTTGATTTTTGCCTGCACCCCTCCAAGACAACCCGTCATAACGCTTGCTCCATCATAGGACTGAGCTACTATGTATCAAGTTGACATGTTAATTTTTAATTTTTCAAAACATTTGAAAATGGCTGCAACAATATGGTTAGCGTCCTGTCCACTGGAGACATCCACAAACTCTAAGAATCTTTCAACTATATCAAGACCAATCACATATCTAACGCAAATACTTAATTGTTCTTGTTTATAAGATCTAAACAATTTTAATTTAATTTTAATAATAAAAACAGATTACAGGCAAATGTTAAACAATTTTTAATTTACCTGGCTTCATCAACCATAATAGCAAAAATTCCAGTATTTATAATTTCTTTAATTATTTTTTCCCTAGCATAATCAGCACTTATTTGAATGATTTCTTCTTGTACTTTCCAACTTGTGTGATTGATTTTAATATCATAATAATTTTTAAAATTTGGAACACATTTTGAAAACACATTGCACAGTTCTTTGAAATTACCTTGAATATATTATTTATTACTTAATGAAATCAAGTTTTTTTTACTTTTTTATTAATATTATATTACCTTGGTTTAAAGAATCAGATGTCTCAGAATGTCCCCGTAATGCTACACCTTGTTTACCAAGATACAAAACAATTTCAATTAATTGGGCCATATAAGCTCTATTTTCTGCAATTTGATTGTGGTGAGCATCTGATAATTTGGCCATTATGGAACCAGATTGTTTGCTTGTTGTATATGCAACCATTTTTGTCAAATTTGTTTTATGTACATCACTGTTTTGATGTTTCCCTATTTTTACAATAAACTGAAAGACACCAAAATTAATTTAATTAACAATAAAGAAATTAATTCCTTAACACACTAAATAGTAGGTATATTCACATTTATATAGTTATCAATTAATAGCTTTTAATAAAACTTATGTTTTAAGTATACAAATATATCCTATGCACAACTAGTTATGAATGTATACATAATTATTGATAGATTAATCCTTCATTAAAAAAAAAATTAATTTAATTTAATCAATTATAGATTTCTATAAAAATTTGTAAAATTAAATAAGTAACTTACTTTTTGCCAATTGTTACATCCAGTTTTTGTCCATATATCTTCAACTTTGCTAGTACCGAACATTCGGCAAACAAAACAAAACGCAGCATTACATTTTATGCTGTACTCTAACCATTCATAATTTGTATACCATTCACTTTGGAATGACCTATACTGCTTTCCAAATTTTGTTTTTATGTAAGCCTATAAGGATTCAAATAAACTTATGAGGTCCATGATATGAATGTTTATTTATTTTTATAATGGTAAAGTTAACAATTGAAAATATATTTTAAACATTTTTATATTTAAATTACTTAATTTAAAATATTCCTCAATATAAAATATTTTATTTGATAAATATTAATTTAATAATAAAATAGCTAATGTAGTAATGTATAATGGTTTTATATACACCATAATACATTCTATTTTAGCAAAATCTTCCATAGTATTAATATATTTTCTAAAAATCAAAAAGAAACTTACAGAGAGAACAGGGCGACATGGTCCAGTATCCAATGTACCTAAGTCAGCTAAACTTAAACCAGAATACGTTGCAATGTTTGAATTTGACTGTGGCGATTTTTCACATTCTTTAATATAAAACCATTTGAAAAAAACTTGTTTATTATAAAATTTTAACAAGTAAAGTATAGTGCCCTGCTCCATAAAAATTAAATAACAATACATTGTTTAGTAAAAATAAATATTATGACAAATGCAAAACTGGCTTACTTTGAAATAAATTGTTTTGAATAAAAAAAAGTGCAAAAAGTATAAAAGTAAAAGTTATCAATTTAACATAAACTACGAAGAATTAAGTCTTTTAATTCCAAAAAACGCAGAAGGATTGAACTTCAATACAATACTACGTACAAAAACCAAAAAAAAAAAAAAAAAATTAAGTTTAAATATAAAACCTTTTAAGCTAATTTACTCCCTCTAATGTATTGATGGAATAGGCTACTATTGCGATGAGCAGTTCAATTATTTTAATATTATATAGGTACCTGGAAGTGCCACTGTAATATTTCCTTTTAATTCACATGATGAACTTTGACGAGTGGTTCCAGGGTCGTCAATATTTTCAATATTTTCATCTTCTATAGAGTGATTATTTTTTTTGTTTTTTTTATTAAATCTATTAAAAATACTATACATTTTGAAATTTATATTATAGGTTACAGTTAAAACACTTCACATGAGAAAACAAAATATATTTTATTACAACCGTCAACCGTACAGTAATGGGTTTAGAAAATGACAATGGTCAATGAGTAGAACGTATACGGTATACAGTATTGAGTATACATTATAATATGATTTTTGATAAACAAATAGCTAATTCGTGGAACAGCCGAACAATGACATTTGGCGATTTATCGAATAAACTACAGTGACAGTATTCTATAAATAAACTACTGGTTTTATCCATTTATCACTTATCTGTTATCTAACCCTCATATTTTTAAATTATATCAATTGATTACTGCTAACCACGATTTTAGATATACATATTTAATCGTGCTGCTAATTTATTATCTATGACTGCTACGATATTGTCGATATTAATATATTATATCACGTAATATTTGATATAACGTATAACTATAATCATCACAAACAATTTGTGTTTCTGCTAAAAACGACAAATAAAAATAACTTGCGTAAAATGAACAAAATTATTTTTTTCACGCGATTTTACAATTTATGGTGTTTTTGAACTGGGGGTGCTAAATTAAAGTCTGGGGGTGCTGAAGCACCCCCAAGCACCCCCCTAGTTGCGCCTATGGCGGGCGAGAGAATAAAGTAAATTGTACGTTTAACATTTGTTATACACCTTTAAAAAATTATAATTTTAATTATTAATTTGAAATAAAATTCACAAAAAATAATATTGTATTTTTATTAAACTCCACTAACTTTTTGTGTATTATTTTAAAGCGTATTCTTTATAACACAAAGTAAATTTATTTTCTATAGTATCACGGGACATGGATTATGAATAACATCACATAACTTATCATGATTGTTGAACATAAAGGTTATAAGGAAGTGCCCCCTCTAACTTTTTTGAATCCTACCAAATATTAATTTTGTGAGACAAACACATTGAAAAATTCCCGAAACAATACATTGTAGACTGACTGTTTACCTATAATAGTAGGCCGGTACCCTCCCAGTACGGGCCTGAATGCACATTTTTAGTTTTAGCATTGATTATACTTGTAAAAACTAGTTAATATATAATATCAGTGGCGGCGCGAAATATTTTACTTCATGAATTCTGTTAGGATTTTGCCCACCCACCCACTCACATAAAAAGAAATTTAAAGGTAGCTTGTAAAAAGAGTTTTCCCACTATTCGTTCTACATGCTACATACCCACTCGATACCCAATGGTCAATACTCACCCACCTACACACCCACTGACTTGAGTCCAGGGACTCATAAATCTGCCGTCACACCGCCACTTTATAATATTACAATAATATTAATTATAATAATACTATAAAATATAAATACTAGTAAATACGAGTATTTATAATCAATGGTTTTTAATATAAATAGTATTAAACACCTACTCGTTTGTACCAATAAATTTTTTGCTCGATACTTGCATATTGTTTCTTACGTATAGGTATAATACTTACGTCTATATTTTTTTTTAAATTATACTTGTTTAACGGGTCAAATTACACTTTTTTTAAAATTAATTCGATGTCCATTTACTTCATCATAAATTACTAACCTTTTATAAACCGTTAATGTTGTTTATGTGTTTTGTAATTTGTTGGCGATATTATTTCGTACTAATTGCATGGTTGCACTTTTTTCAGTAGGTCAAATTCTCTTGAACAGACCCTCGAGACTACAACCTATAAATAATATATTATACACGTGTCGATATAGTACAATAGAGTACGTGGGTAATAAATCACAGACAGTAGAATGAAACAAAAGTCGAGAAGATCACCGAGCGTGGCTGAAAATAAAAAAATGTCTAATGCTAAATAAACACGTTTGTTTTCCGTATATGACTACTTAAGCATAGAATATACGTCATTCTTAATAATTATTAAATGATCCACGTATTGCGTTTATTCAGAATCATACACCGATATGCAACATGATAATAATTAATTTTTACTGACGTAATCCAGTTCAAACGAAACCACAGAACGGAATTGATTTGATAAGTGTGATGACAATATTGACAGACCGAGAGCAACTAATTTTTTTATCTTAGTATGAGTCCGTGTTACGTTTCAGAATTGTTTGTTTTGTTCATCGCACGCGCGACAAAGCAATAAGAACTTTGGAAAGAGTACCGATTTTTTGTGAGGTCTACCCGCGCTTGAGAGATCGACTACCCAATGGTTTTCATTGTATTTCTTTAATCCTAGACACCTACGTCGGGGTACCTACCAATGTTGTTAAAAATACTTTTCGAAAGTATTTCAAATAGGTATTTAAATACTTCAATTAAAAAGCATTAAAATATTTTTTTTAATACCTTTGCTAATAAGCATTTAAATATAAATATAAATATATTCAAAAAATATTTCTAATACTTTTGTATACATTTTTTTAAATATTTCTGTTGTCAGATTCTTTATTCTTAAAACATTACGACAAAATTACATTAAATTCTAGTGAGTAGTGAATAATTTGAACTCGTCGTTGATATCGTTATATGACGTCCCGCCATTGGTGTTGAATGAGCGCCACGCTCACCTCGTTATTTTTTATCATTATTTATTATTAAATAAGCTTATACGATTGAAACCAAAACCAAATTATTTATATTTAAATATTTTACAAATATAATTATAAACATTTTTCCTGATTACAAATGTTTCAAACAATAAAAATTAAATGCTACATTAATTTAAAAAAAAATCTTTTTTTCATACAATATTTTAAATAATATTTATTTTAATATTTTCTTTTTGTTAGATATTTTTATTTAAAATACATTGCAATATTATATAATAGAATAGTGGCGTATTTTCAATTTTTTCTGGGGATGGTCTACAGTTTATACATAATTAATATAAACTATATATTATATTGTAATAGTTACGTCCTTAAGCAGTTTTTGGAGGAAGTTGAACTAAATATGTAATGTAATAATCGTATAGTCATGTAATATTATATATATATATATATATATATATATACCTATATATTTTATTTAGCATTATATATTATAAAGTATTGTTATAAAATAAATTCCAGTTGTCTCGATTTTTTGGCCAACTCCTCTATCACTTCATCAACAGTAATTTCAATTTCCCTGCGAATGTTTAACGTAGCTAATTCTGCAAATATGTCAGAATTGTAGTTTATTTTTTATTTTTTGGAGAGGCTCTGAGGGGGGTCCAATACCCCTAGACCCTTCCCCCGTAAATACGCCACTGTAATAGAACAATAAATATTATTATTCATCTGGGTCCATGTTACCTATGGGGTGAGCACAACGCTCACTTTACGGACATTGCATGTCGATATCATATCAAGAATTATTTATAAAATTATTAAATTGACAATAATACATTTGGAATTGTGTCGATTGAAGGTTAAAAATAGTATCAGAGGAATTAAGAAATAATTAGACAAGTGGTTTTCAAAATACTTACGAGGTGAGCACCGCGCTCACCGCGATGTCAATAACGGGTCAATAATTACAAAGAATTAAAGAATAACGAGTGTCGAAGTATGTATGTTAGATACTGGGATTCGGGGTGTCGCCGTACTACGACACTATAAAATATAAATAGCCAAATAGATTTACGATACACGGGAAATATTATTTTCCCCGTAATATCTATAAATATTTTTTGTCGATAACCACATTTATAATCGTCACTTCGTCCCGTCGACGATAAGTAATTTCTTCAAATTCGAAAAACCGAACTAAAAATCTTGTTCAAAAATGTTGTGTTTAATATTTATGAGTACAAAATATAATAATAAATATTTAAATATTTAACAAGTATGGTATCTACATTCAGAGCAGCGTTTAACGGGGGACAAATTTTGAGGACCAACATAAAATAAAAAATATATAATTATCTTTTTCCTTGTACAACCGCATAACTATAATACATATTATTTCATTCATAAATACCACGAAAGAGCCGCGGTCTACTACCTTTGAATGTTACAAGGAGATAAGAATTAAGAACTTGTACTGCAATCGTATACACTACTACAAAGGTTCCCAACCAGGGTGCCGCGGCACCCTAGGGTACCTAAGGGTGGCATATTTTAATTTGCTCCTGGGTGGCAACATAACGCGGTATTGCCTACGATGTATTATGCAATCGTTGGTCGGAAGAATATTGTCGTACAGTATTCGTATCGAAGAAGATTATGATTCGAGAACTACAAACGATAACGATTTAGCCAAGAATCAAAAACCTATTAATAATTTCTCATTTTTAGGGTTCGGGATTCAAGCATTCAATTTGTTGGACATTTATTGTAATAGCGATCAAAAATTATATCTTTGATTTGTTACATTTAATCACATTTATTACATCATATGTTTATATTATAAAAAATGTAAAAATAATTGCTTGATTACTACCTGCAAAGTTGGACTGTACAAATAGACATTTTCTGATTTTATCAAATTTAAACATACGGCAATCGTTGGTCAGCATATTTTTATAAATTGAGAACTAACGTTCCACGTTCATTAAAGTTATCGATGCATATTTAAAATATACTAAGTCATTTAATTTAATTTAATATTTCAGGTAACCCTTCGAGACTTAATTGGTCTCTAGATAAGATATATTTGTAACCCTCATATTTCTTTATACAAGGGATTGCAAACCCCTCGGTTATTTTAACTAAAACATACCAATCTTTTGTCAACTATAACAATCGATCTGGTCATGTGATAAAAAATGTTGAAAACTGATTTGAATTTGGCTTCATTTCTGCTTCAGAGCGATCGATCAGACATTTCTTAATTTCACTCCCTAATTATTATAAATTTGATTTGAATATTTTCAAATTTTCAAATCTATAAATGTTGATTATTCAGATTTGAATAAGAAATCTCTTAATGTGGGACTGATCGATCTCAAAAATAAATAACAAATTCAGATCAGTTTTCAGAAATATTGTCACATAATTAGATCGGACGGTAGAATTGACAAAGGGTACATACTTTTCGTCGAATAAAACATGTTCTGTATGCGCGCGGACGCGGAAAAGGTGTCTTGTACGTGCGCGTGCGGAAGCTACGCTTATCGCATGTCGCGGACTCATTCAACGAATTCGTGGTTCCGCGAAAGATCAATTATGAAATCTAAATATAATCTGCGATAAAACTATAAGATATAGTGATATATCGTGTATGGCAAAATGCTATTATTTGTACATTTATAGTGTCTTGGGTGTTATATAGTTTTTGAAATGTTTTCCTTCGTTTGGAAACGTATTTCATTCACGGACGACAATCCAACCGGTGATAAAGTATTTCGTATTACCATTATTAGAATTGGGCGCACGATTTTCTTTATTTCCTGTCAGAATGAAGGGTAAAATAACAAGATTGTCTAGGACAAAAAAACACAAAGGAAACGTTTCGTCAATTGTAAATTGGCAAACAAAACGTATCAAAAAGACGGTAAGTGGTACATTGGCGACTTTAATTTATGTTTTTTATTAGCATTATTCAGATTATGAATAAAGAATATCGTTTGCTTGATTTAAAAAAAATAGTGTTATACTGTTATATTAAAAAAAAAAAAATGTGTAGCTTATTGCTTCGATCATAATAATACATTATATTTTCTCATTATATGTGTAGTATTGATTTCCTAAATAAATATAACTATACGTATAGGCGAATATTTGATCATATCTATAGGAGCTTGACATTTTAACGTTTATCTTACTCAATATTCAAGTTTTACACTTCATTCTACTGCTTGTGTTAGGCGGAAAATACTCGTATGTATTGGTAATAATGTAATACAAACAAGTATCTAACTTATATCTACTGTATATTTTATTTTGATGTCATAAATCTATTTTTTTTTACACAAATCTTCGATTTGAGTGTATCGATAAATGTTGATACATTTTTTTCTACGTATGAAACGGAGGTATTTGTAAATCTCTTCTGAATCATTGTGAATTGGTCGCATTGCAGAAAACAGCGATTTTAACGACTTGTATTGAAATTTGTCATATTTTACAAATATACTACTCCAGGCTAAGCATTTATTTACTTCTATAAATATACTATTTGTTTATTTATTTAAATGTTCATTAATTTATTTAACATTTTGTATTAGTTATCAGTCATTCATCACTAGATCTCGGTTGTTAATGTTTAACATTTCATAAGAATATGCATTATAAAATGTCAAATTATGTAATTATATGCCATAAAATGTATTAAATATACATATTTTTTCAACAAATATATACAAAAAAAAAAAAATAGTTAATATTAATTCAAAAAATGTATTTACTCTTTTGAATGTGTATTTAAAATACTTTATTACAAAAACGCAGCTTATAAATATGTAAAAACATATTAATTAGTTTTAGATTTATTAAAGTTAAATTTTACTTTATTATTACTAATTAAACTTATTGAATTTAACAATTTCGGTTGTTTCAAAAGAAATTCATAAAATTGTGAACAAGTTAAGTTTTTAAAGTGTTGTTTGGTAATTATTATCGATCTAAGGGTTTTGACAATATAATACATGATATAATAAATAATATGGAAATAACGGGATTAAAACGGGAGAAAAAGCGTCTCATTTGAAGTTTGTGGGGACAATGGAACGCGATGATCAAAAAAAGGACAATCCCGTCAGGAAGTCTGGTCACCCTACCGTTATAGAGTAAATTCACTTCACGTAAGACGTAAGAATGAGAAAATGTGCTCTAAACAACCACTGCAAAAATCTGTTCAACGCGCGTTTTGCCTATAACCGATTATCTATGCGAAAATATCTAATCAAAAATGTTTGTATTACAATCCGTCTTTTCTTTTTTTTATATATATTTCACTCGGAATAATTATTTCTTCTCCAGTCGTTATTAAAGAATACGCGAATGCAACAGGTACCCTAGACATTAGTCGTCTCGTAAAACAAAAACGCGGGGCGCGGTGATGAACGCCCCCGCACCGAACATCTCGTGCGATTTCGCGACGACAATAGTTTTATTATTATATTTTTTTTTTACTCGCACCGGACGTTTCGTGCAGATTCCGCCGTGTGCAACGCGTCAAACGAACGTCCGCCCGTCTCTCTGTTCTCCCAACGCGTTTTCCTTCGGTCCCTCACCGCCGCGCCACCCGTCTAGACTCTTGACTTGCAAACGGTCGACGGGGACGGGCGGACGCGGTCAACGTATCGTCAACAACAACTTGTTAGACGACTCGCCGCGAATCCGCGATAACAACCGTCGGGCACATGACGGGCGCGAGTCGTGGGCGGCTAGAGTGGCCTCTGGTGGCCGCACTGTAAGAGCGCGCTTTTTATCACACGGCGGAGCGAGCGCGCGCGCACACAAATAATACGTACATGCCGATTTCCTGTCTCTCTCGCACGGTCGTCCGGTCGCGTCACCGCTCCCACCGCTACCCCCGTTTCCCCGTGGCCGTGGTCGGGCGCAACAACGAACTGCGTCGCGGATTACGGTACTTGCCCCGTCCAACGCGGCACTCGGTCACGTTACCTCGCCGCGATCAGCCCACCGCGGTCGGTGAAACTCTCGTCGTCCGCAACCCGTGCACGGCGGTGGACGGGAAACGGTGACGGAGTGAGAGTGAGAGAGAACGAGTGAGTGTGCGAGGGAGCGGCGGACGGACGGAGGGAGTGAGAGAGAGAACGAACGATTCCGATCGAATCTCAGTGTTTACCCGAAACACTGTTTACGTTTCGTAATAAACCATTATCGTCCGAAGTCGTGTTGTGCGCGTTCGCTTCTTCCATGGTTCTCGGTCGACCACCACTGGAAACAACGAACCCGACCGACGTGCCTAATTACTTCTTGTATCACACCGTCCGTCCGCAACAATTGCAAACGTTTCGCGTGTAATTTAATCACATCTGTCGCGTACTGATATTGTGCCCCGTGTGCGCGCGCGTGCGTGTGCCATGTACACACGTACCTCGTACCGTGTTAATAATATGAGTGCGCCAGTGCGTTTCGCTGCACCGTTTCGCTGAACCGTTTCCGCCGCGTCCCACTCTTTACACCGCTGTCCCTTTATCTCCGCCGCCGTTTGGGCTCTCGACCCTGTTTTGACGTCGCGTCCCGTACGCCCTCGCTCGCGTATGGTCGTCGAAATGCGCACCGCTCGGCCGCCGCCGCGAACGGACGTGTCTCGCTAGAACCCGCGGGGGCCGTCTCCGTCGTCGCCGACGGTCCGTGTCGGTCGGCCGTTTCCGACGTGGACGGAACACTTTGTACGTCTCCGACGGTGGTTACGTGTAAGTGGGTTTTTCGATCTTTCCGTTTCATCTTAATCGCACCGCCGTAGGCGCACGTATGACGGTGAAAATGATACCCTGTTGGTCTTGTAGAGCATGACATATATCAACAACTCAATCATGTTGATCGAAGAAGAAGTCGCTGGCACCATGTCCAACAAACAAGACGACAAGATTCATGACACAAATATATGGAAGTCGTTGCGGACGCATATCTTATCCCGCCGCAAGAAAAACAAACAAGGTAGGGCTAGCTATTTTATCATTGCTATGTCAAGTTATTTTGTTGACACGATTTAAACAATAAAGCTGAAGTCTCAGCAAATCACTCAAATATTAATTTTCGTTCCCTCAAAGTAATTTTAATGATCAAATGTCTTGCTAAACAGATATAAATATACTTTTTTGTTTAGCAATTACTTAAAGCACTCTATATAATTTTATTTATTATGGGGTATAAAAATTTCCTAAATTATTTTTAGCTAACCATTGTAAACCAATCCTTTAATACAATATAGTGTAATTGAAAAGCAAAAGTATACCGCATAATATTGCCCTAATTGATATTAATGATTTAAAAATTAAACTATAGTAATCAAAACGTATTTGAAAAAAATATAGTAAATTACTACTTAAATATTTGAAATTGATTGTAAAATATTTACTTAATTTTTTTAAATACAACTATCAAGTAATTAGTATGACATATTTAATGTTTAGCTAAAATAAATACAACCATAAATTATAAAAGTATATTATCTCTAAATATTGTTTACCTTCGCATGATTATCAAGTAAAATACTGATACTATTTTATTAATGAATAATGTATGAGATAATAAAAATGTGTATTTCTTTTCCAATAAAAATATCAACTAAGCTAATATGCTAACTAATATATATAACTAACTAGTCTAATATATAACAATTAATGGCATTTACACACATTATATAGATAGCTGAAAAATGTAAGACATTTGTCTCTGGAAAGTCATAATAATAATCACTGATATTATCTTAGAAATATATTTCCTTTAAATTAAACTATTTTACAAAAAAAGTTATAGCATTAATGTAATATTTAAATTAGTTGAAATCACTATTTGATATATCTTAATCTAGACTGAATTAGTCTAATTATTAATTGACTGACATGAAGATATGCTGAATTATTTTACATATTTTTCATAAACATTTTTTTTTTACAATTTCATGATTATTTTTCAAACTAAAAAAATGTTGAAAATTAAATATTTAAATTGTTTTCTCCTTTTTATTCTATGACTTGGTTTTCAAGCAGTATTAAAGTTGTAATATATTGGTAGCATCGATTATACCTAATTATGTTTTATTTCCCTGTGTCTAATTTTTATTAAAATAATTTTAATAACCTATTAATTTTATAATATTAACTTTAAAAACAAACATCTATTTTATAATGCTTATACCAGTAGGAAACTAGTTTATGTAGAGGTGATAAAGTATAAGTGTTGGTTGTTAAATTCCTAGAAACTTGGGATTATTATATTATATTTAATGTTTATTGTATCATTAAAATCGATTAGGAGTTATTTTGATATAATATTTCTGATAGTGAACAATGTATTTCATTATTTTAAAACTGTACTACTTAAGTTAACCCATAAAATTATTTAAAAGTTTATATACTTATTTTATTAGTGTAATCAATAATAAATAAAGCTTGGATATTTATTAAATTACATAGTTTATTCTATTGATCCACTTTAATGCGAACCTGGTCACAAATTTGATTAATTTTCTCAAATAATACATGTTTTTGGGATTTTAAGAATGTGAATACATATTTCAGAACTAATTCGAAATTTTTTTAAAAATAATTTAAATTAACAGGTAGGCAAATGATAAATTATAGACCCGTATTAATTGTGTTTATCCTAAATATTTTCAAATTCAAATTTGATCAAGTGTTACGCTCATAATGTAAATTAGTAAAAATATAAAAATTAAATACTTATAAATTATAATAAATTGTTAATTTTTAATACTAAAGATAAATTCAATTTTACTTTGCATATTTTATGTTTTCTATTGTGCATATGAGTATTTTAAATTTGTATTTTGGAAATTTTTTAGTGTACATAAGTACATATTATAGTAATTTTAAGTGCATAAACATCTGAGCCCTATTCAATAAGTATTATTCATTTAATGTACAATTATTTTGAATTATTTTGATTACATTTTCTTTCAATCATAACAATTTAAACAATATTTATGTATGATAGAAATTTAAATATTTAAAATAATAACTTTATATAGCATTGAATATATATTTGATTTCTAAAAAACTTAGATTTTAAACTTTATTATCATTCAAAACATACATTTAAAAATGTTCAACCAATGGATATTTAACATTTATCAAATATATAATAAATACTGAATAGTTATATCTATGATGTGTGTGGATTTATCCTACATTGATAACTTAACTACTCAATAAAATTATATAATCTTATTTTAGAAAGTTATTATACATACATATATAATTTTACTATTTTGGATTATTATTATAATTTGTTACTTGTCTATATTAAATACTTAAACTAAAAAAGATTATATTAATCTCACAGAATGAATTCACAAATTTATTTCAATTAATTTAATAAAAATGGGTGTAAATTAAATTCTTTATAAAACATATCATTATTAAATACTCTAGTTGTTTTTTTCGTTAATTTATTATTCAAAATATTTTAATTACTCATAATGATGCACAATGATATCGTATTTCAATATCAATATTGATATCAAACCTATTATACCAATATCAATGTAACTAATTTATCAAAAGTGTATTGATATCAAGTTGTTACAATTTTTATTTTCTATAATATAACAATGAATGCAATAATATTTAATATTAGTTTTATAAATTATATCCAGAGGGATATAGATTTTTTTGTCAATAGGATATTGATAGTTGAAAATATATCGTGCAACACTATTAACTAATAATTAAGTGCAGAAAAAAAATGTAAATACATATACATTTATTTGTGATAGGTCATCTACATCTATAGTATTTTTAATTTTATAAAAAAAAAAAAAAAACTAATATTGCGAATTTAATTTATTTAATGTTGTTAAATAAAATTGATTAACTCTTAAATTATTTACACTATTTCACATTTTTAAAACTTCAATAAGAAATAAATTCATATTTAATAAAATATATGAACACATATGTATGAAATAAATACAAATTGAATGTTAAATTGAATTATCAAAATTAATAATATTATACTAGTATACCTGTTGCTAAAATACGCAATAGATAATTTATTTATATAATAAAAAGTATAGGTGCAATTGCGAATCAATACATAAAGACATTTTAACAAATCAATAAATGAATATAATATCGAAAAATCAAAGACATATCGAAATGACAGAAAGTGTTTATTAAAACTAATTGGTAAGAGCCAATGAGAATGCAGTATTTTGAAAAAAATTGAAAGTAAAGTTGATTGTGCTCACATAACTTTCCTCAAACTCAAAAAATTTAAGCAGTTAATAACTCAAAAGAAAGAGCTTGATCCACTGATTGTTCTGAGAGTGGAACGATCAAGATCTATTCATTAGAAGAGGAGCTCTGAGAATCCAAATTGCTTGAGTGAATGTATCCCATAAGAAATGTACAGGGAAGAATTGCGTTAGTGGGAGTTGAGTAAATTTCAATGATTGATGACATATCTGTGTCTTAATACCTTTCATTAAAAAAAAAAAAATAATAATGAAATCGGCCAGATAGAACGGCCAGACTGGCAGACTTAAGTTTTCATAAATTTTTTTATTATATGATTTGTATTAATTATTACAGATAACATAATATAACAACTATTATAATGTATCAACAAAATAACTAAATGTAATTAATAAATAAAAATAAACTACAAAAAATCGGTTGCTTTATGCGATGTTAAATAATTATTAACAAATAATTAATTATTAATTATAATAATATTGATGTATAATATTATTATATAGATATAATTGAATTGTTTTCCTTGGTTAGTATTAAGTAGCTCATTATTTGTTTTATTAAATAGCTGAAGCAGATGCTGAGGTGCTTAGAAAAAAAAAATGTGTTGAATATCAGAAAATGCAAGAAAATAAACTGTCATTAGCACAGATAAATGGTCGTTTATCTCAACTACGAGATAAGCGAGATGAATTAGAAGAAGAAAAACGTGCACTCTTGAATCAAACCCACACCAATGATGATTCTGGAGCTACTTCTTTAGTAGTGACTAAAATTGAACCAAATGGGTATTAATTAATTATTAAAACAAAATTTATGTAAATTGAATATTAATAACATATTTTAATACCTATGAATTTTTAAATTTTTAGTGAACCTGTTAACAATAAACTAGTAGTACCTAATAATATCAATAATGCTGTAGTCACAAATCATCGATCAAACACTTTACATCAACAACATATATTTAGACCACAATGTACAATTAATTCACAGCCTGGCACAGGATCTCCTGCTGCAGGCAGTGGATTAAGTCCATTGCCACAGCAGTCTTTGATAATGCATAATTCCAATACCAGTAACACTGGAAGTAGTCACCAAACATTATTGGTTTGTTCTCCATCTACAATAAATGATGTTGCTGCAAACAATCAGAACCATGTGACTCGTTCTACTATGTCATCAGCTTCTTTATCTAGCACAGTGACTTATACAAAATTTCCTTCATTGTATAGCAGTAGTTCCACTCATTTATTAGTGCCGGTAAATCAAACAAATATTGTCATATATTATTTAATTCTACATTATGATCCGTAACATAATCTAATGTGACATACAATTTAATCATTGTATCCTCTGATAGTAAACTATACTTCCTAATTTTCTTTTTTATCTTTAATATTTCATCTTACTGTTTGATAGACCCTTTGATATTAGTAAACATTTATGAATTGATAAACAAATTTTATTTAAAATTACCTTATCAATTCATTGGTGTTAACTACTATCAAAATGTCTGTCAAACAGAAATATGAAAGATTAAATATTTATTTTAAATTTTACTTGAATCATTTACTAAGAGTATTTAACAGTTGTAAACATTATTTCAAATAGAATACTTTAATAAATATATATTATATATTCATAGAATATAGGAACCAGTAACAAAACGGGTAGAACTCCATCACCTCAACCTCAATCCATTCAACAGCAAAACTATCAACAACAGCAAATTGTTGTACCCTATCCTGCATATAAATCTATGAATAGTGGCAATAGTAGTTCTAATAATTTAAATTCTGCAAACTCAACTCCTGTAATTAATAATTTAAGCCAGTCATTATCTACTGGAACCAATAGTAATTACCCTAGTAAGTTATTTAGATCTTTAAATATTTATATTATATTCTTTATTTTTTTTATTATTATTTTCAGTAAAAGGATAATTTTTATTTTTTAGTTGATAACTCCAATAGACGAAGGGAAGATAACTCCCAAGCATTCAATAGAAATATTTGGATTAATAATAATAGCAACAATACTAACAGTAAGGAAACCAATACAGTTGGATCACATTAATTTAAATTGTGATTCAACTGTATGAATAAATATTTTAAAATTTAATTATATGTTAATATTTATGTATTTGATCGCAATTGGACATTTACCATTTTTAAATTTTATTTTATTGTAAAATTTTAATAATTTACTCTAAAATTAAAAAATTTATAATATCCAATCTTTTATTTTAGAAAATACACAATCAAACGTTAGTAATTATGGATCATTTTACCAACCTAGTTCTACAACTGCAGTTAATTATTGCGTTAATAATGGCATGTCATCATCATCTACATCATTATCTACAGTTAATACAGTATATAGTTATTCCGGGCCTCCACCACCGCCTTTGTCACGAACAGAATCTACTAATAGTGGCAATTTAGTGGTAAGTGTGGCCAGTGAACATGGACAACTAACGAAGCCTGTTACTTCCCATCAACAACATAATCTGCATCATCGTACACTATCCCATCCACCTATGTATATGAGTCCAGGCATTCGAAATCAAACTAGTAATCATACATGTATGTATAATTTAAAACAAATATTTTGAAAAAAAAAAAATTTAAATATGATTGTTATTTTCTATTAGATCACCCTAAGCCACCTCATGGTGTTTATTCAGATGATAAATTAGTGTCTCCAGTATCAAATTTTTACCAACAGCCAGGTAATAGAAATGTTCACCCATCGAATACCACGACAGTTCCATCACAACCTCATCAGATGGTATTTAATTTTTTTTTTTAACACACAGTTAAATTGAAATATATATTTTTGACAATTATTATTTTTGATAAAACAGAGCCAAAAAACGCACAACATTGGTTATCCTATGCGACACCCCACAGTTCCATCTTCAGCATCTCAATTATCACCATCAATTATTCAATCGTCTCAACAACATGTAAACTTATACAAGTATTTGTCTTAAAAGAATTGTAATAACTGTAATTGTTTTTATTTGTAGGCCTCGTATTCTGTTCCGACGAGTTCAGTCACAGGGTATTCAAATAAGTCACCTGCTGCTATTGCTTCAACTACTGATATTCCTAGGTACCAATAACCACTACAAACACTAATGTCTAAATGTGAATAACTTGTATTAATTATGAGTCTAATTAGTTACAAGTATCTAGACTTAAAGGTTATTTATGTATTTATGAACATCATTTGTATAGTTTTAAGAATTGTTAAAACACTAAGTATGAAAAATATTGCGTTTTATTTTACAATATTATTGCAATTATATATATATTTTTTTTTACTAAATATGGTTAATGACTTTATACCTTCTAAATTAATTGTTTTATATACGTGGGGGGTACTCAATTTATTTAATATTTTTTGTAATACTATAATTGTAATGAAATATTCTATGCATGCATAATAGCATGAATTTAATATGTCAGTTGTCTAATAAACTAATTGTTTATTGTGGTTGAATTAAATCATTTTTATTGAAATATTGGATTTTTTTTTTTTACTTTTTTCTTGCAATAATGCAAAATCATAAAAGGATGATTGATAATATATATGTATATATATTTTTATTTGAAATTTTTGTTTTCTTATAATTATTTAGAAATAAGAAGAAATTGGTAGTTTGAATTACATGACTAGGTTGAGAAAAAACTGCTCGTATAGACATGACATGTTAAAAATTAACAAATGGTGACGTGAAATAAAAATATTAAAGCATAATATACTTGACGTGTTGTAATAACATTTTTTTTTTGCTTTTCATAGAAACTAGCGAGTTGATAATGTAAGATATATTTTCATTTTTAGAAAAAGTGAGAGATATAATGTTGTAAATGAAAATAATAAAATTAATGAAAAACAATTTTTATTGCAATCAAATATCAATTCACAGACTCTTCAAACCTTATTTGCATATAGTTTGAATTTCCATGTTCGCTTACAAACCCCATTGAACTATACCAATTCACATTGCTGTCTTTACATTCCAGTGAAATCTTGTAACATTTCAGGATGCATGCCAGAGCGATCAGATGTTGAACAACACTGTAAATGATAAAAGAATATGGGTGTATTGTTATAGATTTGATTTACATCAGTAATTTTAAGGAACACGATATGGTATTGTTGTGAAAATAAACACCGCGATTGCCAAACTCACATTTTACCAAAACGTTTTCCTCTGCAGTCGGAGTCGACAACGATATCTTCGATTCTACCTCGCTGCAATGTCGAGAAATACAAAAATAAATAACAAAAAAAAAAAAAAATTAACCGATATTAGCGAGACGGAGGAAGAAAATTATTATGTTAGGACAATGTCTAACTTGACCGCAGGAGTGTATGAATTTCTTTTCCAAAACCAACGAGCCGGACGCGACGATTCGATCGCGGTGCGTGTCCTCGACGACGATGATGTAGTAGGTGCCGGCGTTGGCTTTCATCGCGGCGAACGTGTCTGAAACACGAGACGGTGCTCGATGAAGCCCGTGGCCTAGGTGTACGTACGTCGAAACGATCCCGAACAACACTCACCCGCATAGGTTTTTCGGTCGACGTCGCCTGTGACGGTGAGCTGGGACAACAGGTCCAGGTGTCCTGCGCGCACACACACACACACACACCGTCCGCGGGTGTAATAAAAAAAAAAAAAAAAACGAGCGAAATAGTAGCGGCGCGCGTTTACGTACCTCGGGCGAAGTCGGTGGAACGAAGTGGCCTCAGGTGGTATTTACCGTCGCCGTCGTCGAAGTCTATCGTCGATCGTTGCCGGGCCGCGGCCAACGAGCTCGGGTCGAACAGCGGCTGGTCGTCGGACGGCGGATCCATGGCGGTCGGCGAGTGAGTGGTCGGTACGCGACCGGTGGAAAACGGACGGCCGATCGGCGGCGGCGTTTTCCCCCCGCACGGAACACGTTCACCTCGGCGCGTTGGCCGAGCGGCCGTTATCACGGGACGCGTGTACCGTCTCGCGGCCCACTGATAACAGATCCGGACGACGGAATCGTGTGCGTGCGCGCGCCAACGTATCGATTATTGTTCGTCGCGCGCGGCGTTGGCCCCGCACTGCCCGTTGTGTTGCCGTCACCCGGTCCCGGTAATCGCGGGGCACACTCGTCGGTGCGCCGCCGCTCGCCACCGAACTTTGGGCGACCCTGATGCCGGAAACTGCGCGTTCACTTCGACACGACCGATTTCTGATCCTCTAACCGCCGGTGCTCGGTTCTCCTGGACCGGTGTGTTTCTTTTCCAGATTCGGTGACGTTTATCTTACGCGGTAGCCCCGAGAAAATTGTCTTCGAAAAAATAATGACGACGACAAACGGTGACGTTAACACTGAACGCAGCCGAACGCGATTCAGTTATCCGTTCAGAAAGTATCGTCGCGCGTCCAAGAACAAGTACCTAACATCTGATTTCAACGAACATGTCAAGATAAATAATAATGAAATCAGTGCACGAATGGGACGGATGCGCTTGAACGTGACTGCATACTCGTATACGGGACACCCGTAGGGGAGAGCGGTTTTTTTTTTCTCCGCACCAAGTCGGTCTCGACTCATGTGTCGGGCGTTGAGCGTCTGTTCGTCCGCATACATTATCAGTGTCTGGAGTAAGATTTGTCAACGAAAGTCTTTGTTTGACTTTGATTTAGTGTTGGCGTCGAGCTCAACCGACGTTCGGTTTGTGACAGCTGAGAATCGACACGAGATGGAAAAGCAAGTTGGACACTCGACGCTTTTTCCACTCGGACGCGCAGTACGGGGCACGGTTGTATCGAAACAGTCTTTTTATCTACCTGTTACGATTACGTGTCACGTACTAATTTCTCGTCGTTTTTCGACCTTCCTCGCATTTGTACGCTATTGACTGTGCATTACACATGTACGGTGTACGTATTTCATACGGTAATTGACTGTTGCGCAACATTCGAATACAATAGACTACGTTTCATAAACGTGCGCGCCTATCGCGACTTTCTCCCGCTAGCCACCTCCGATCATCAGTTAGATTTTTTCAAATTATTTTTATTTATTTTTTATTTTTTAGTACAACCGTGCAACTAGGTTTGCTTGGAGGGGGGAGGGGGATAAAAATCGTTACCGTTATCGGATCGCGCGCGCTCGTCGACGGGTGAAAATTGGAATAACTAACGCCGTCGATGCTTATGAAATCATCGCTCACGGCGCCGGCAATGTTATTATTATGCAGTACGCCGGCAGGGGCGCGTAAACGTACCTCGTTAGCGGTTTGAACTTCATTGTTCATACATTATGCATATAAATTAGACACGTAACCTTTCTTCCAGCAAACGGATTTCCTCCGATCGTCGAAAACCCCTGTAGGGGATACCCGACGAAATGTTTTACGAAAACCGTGCGAGACATTCTCGTTCAACGACGTTTCGATCCGATTGATATCGTGTCATTTTTCTACGACGGAATTCACAACCGTTGTTGTTTATAATGCGCACGCTCGTTATGTAATAAAACTCGTTATCCCGCGTAAATATAAGAGTTAATTAGGATATATCTCAATCCGTGTTGCGTTGCACCTATGGCCATGCGCTATCGCTACTCGTTACGTTTCATCACCTCAGATTAACTGCTGTTACCCGATGCCTATGTAGGCTAAAGTCTCTAAAAAAAGTCTCAAATGTCTCTATAAAGTCTCTTCACGTTTTATGGTCGACGGTGGTACAAGAGTAGTTTAACGGAATACCGGAAAGTTATTCCAAAAAAAAAAAAAAATAATGAACACATTTTTCGAGGTCAAGTGTATACAAGTGTACATACGCTATTATTTTAATTAATTTTTTAATATAATATATAATGAGAATAATTACGATTTCGAACAGAAAGATAGCTTTGATCACCACAATCGTAAAGACGCATACACAGACCGAAGAACATTACGAGAATAAAGATTACGAAAAATTCGCCTACATCAACGAAAATTGTATTAAAATATTATAGTACAGTTTTTAAATATTTATTAAATACTTAAATACACATATATAGCGAATAAATATACCTATGCTGTGTGAGTAGTCTCTTATTTTAACGATTTTTACGGAATTAAATCTGAAAGTTTTGAAACTTTGCAAAAAGTTTTGATTTGTGTTCCTAAATAACAAAAAAAAAAGTTTCTATCGCTCCGAGGTTCATAATTAATCACCATCTTGGATTTTATGTGCGATTTTTCAATTTTTTTTAAATGTTTTTGAAAATATTAATTTTACCATAAAATTATACTTATGCAAATTTAATTATTTTACTGGTATAGGAACTAAAATGTTGTCGTCCTAATTATTAAATATAATAGTACCTCATCCACTTGAATTTTTATACGATTTTTTTTTTCTTTTAGTTATTTAGCCTACTTTGAAGAAATTAAAATGGATGTTTACCAAATTTGAATGAAAACGTACAACGATAAGTCTTGTAAACCACCATAATTAGAACTGTTTTTTTTGGACAGTTAAGTAAATATTACATAATTTTTCGTAAATATAAAACTAGGAATTTTCTATTTTATTTTTATTTTATATGAATGATGCATTTTATTAATACCTATTCTGCGTATTGGAAATTCCGCCTCTAGGTGTAACCCGTAAGAAAACCAACACAAATAAAATACAAACATTCCAAACGATAACAATACACATGAACCTTTTTACTTATCAAACCATTCCCTCCTCCCTCATCAATATAATCTTAAAATTTACGAACGTCATCGTTTCTATCCCATGTTAAAACCGTTCAAACCCTCTGATTTTCATGCTTGACATCGTCAATACTTCCAGAGAGAAACCCCCTTCCCCAAGAAGAATCAAAAGAAATTGGTGCGGTGACACTACACTAGTAAAATTAATAATTAATAAAATACATGTTTAAAGTGTTGCTGTTGCATAATTTTCCTTTATTCAAGTCCTTCACGTCAAAAATACATAGAAAATATCTTAATCTTAAGTGCTTATGATAATTTTTTTTTTTTATGGATTTTATGTAATGCAAATGATAAAAATAGTAAAAGATAAAAAAAATGTTCTATAACCGACTGATTTTTCAAGATCACACAGATTCGTGAAATACGAGACACGAGTGATCCTGTAGCAGCCACGTTCACTCAGAAAACCGCCTCAGCGATTAACCGTTAACCGTTACAACGCGATTAAAAAAATATATCGCGTTGGCCCGTCGGCCTCACGAACTGGATCACGTCATCGTGTGACATGTACGCTCCGGGACGTCGAACGCCTTTGGCGCCCAATTTTTATTATTTTTTTTTAAATACACATCGGTAAGCAAACCTTGATCGGACCGCCGAAAGCGAATGCCTGTAAATGGACGTTTTACACACCGTCCCCGTTACATGTATCGTGCGTGTACACGCACAGCGAAACCCGTCCGACCGAAAACCTAACCGAAAATAAACCTGTGCACGGTGATAACTGTATCAGGTCGGATCGTAAATCATTTCGCGGGGCAATTGCGATCTGGAAACGTGTCTAAAACGGATTATATTTATCGAGTCCCACGCGGTTCCGTCGTATGTATTTTCCCCCCGTAATCTTACGGGGTCCTGCGACGGAAAATTATCCGCGGAACGATAAATATTCTTTTGGTCTCCTTGTCCGAAAACCGTTCTCCAACGCGCGCATTACGAGCAAACGCTTAAAAACACGTATGCTATCGGACACGGGGGGGGGGGGGGCAGGGGGGGGGGGGGCAAACGGTCGGTCGCAAACTGTTTCAAAGCCGATCGTGTTAGAATTAATTATCATGCTACGCTCACGAAAATCGATCAAAAATATCCGTGTTTAAGTAATGTAGCTTTGCAGTTGCATACTTATTTTGGATCTACAGTTTAGTGCGAAACAGCATTTTCTCACATGAAAGTGATAAAAACTGAATACCCGGCTACACTCTCTGATGACCGTTTTGAACAGAGCCTTCGATTAGCAGTCATCAATCATTCGCCAGATTACGATCGATTGGTCAATGAAATGCAATGTCACACTTCAACAAAATAAAATCTAAACTAGACGCAAGTAATTAATTTATATAAATTTACGTAAGTCAATATGCACTTAATGCAAGTACGTTTCTTAATGATCATAGGTATTTTTAATAATAAAAAAAAAACTTTTTCATGTAAGTCGATCTTCAAGAATGAAGTATATTTTTAGTAGATCGCGGCCAAAAAGAGTTTGGCCGGCCCTGATATAGGATGTCGAGGTAATGATTTGCGCGCACTGCCGGGTGACATTCCGTTCGTTTAATGAACGGATTCAACCTAGGTAGTGCAAACGCGTAAGTATATTCAAGTTTTCGTGCAACTGCAATAGTAAACTACAAGTATTTGCGAATATTGCGGTGCGCGTGTGTTACGGCGACACAGGATTGGTGGTGAATATATACGTGTATATCATAATCATAGGCCGGTCTGCGTGCCTCTCGCGTGACCTGCAACATTTGACTTTAATTGCATTATCAATTAACGTTAGTTTAAAATTAAGGTCTCAACAAAACGTCGTTCACAACTGTAGCAGAAATTCAGAAAATCAGTAACTGTGTGTTCGTACACGGATCACAAGGTAATAATCGATTTTTTCATCGAAATTTGAAAGTCGTATTTTGTTTTCACTTCTGGTAACCCAGTATTACGCGTGCTTATATTTGCCTCGTGCACGACCTGCTGAAATGTTTTGGACACGCCTATGTTCGATGCGTTTTGAATGCGTTCGCGAGCACATTTTTACGGTTCGTTTTTGATTGGCTTTCGTCGACCGTTACGTATGGACCGTACCGGTCGTCCGTGTTTCCGAGAAAATAAGATTTTTAGTCAAATATTATTGAAATTACGTTCAAACCCTGTTGGTGAATTATACCTGTTAGTACAAGAAGGTGGATCTTGCCGGGCGGTGTTCTAATTCGATCGAAAAGAGTTTCGCCCATAGGCTGTTCCGTTTAAACTTTCTTAAATTATTAAAAGTAAACTATTCAGTATACGCGTAGATTATGTTGATAATAATAATTCGTTGTTTGGTTTACAACTATTTTGAAACGTGAATATTTCGAACGAGCCTCGTATAATATAATCCGTTTAGAAATCGTTGCGCAGTAGTTCAGGGACATTAAAACCAAAACGGTCACGTAGTAATCATAGACTACTGCTATATAAACCGTTTTCTCTTTCTGTACAACGAATATGTAGTGCGGCGGACAGAAACAACAAGTGTTGCATTAATGCATCGAAATCGATACGACTTAATGTGCTTATTATTATTTTGACGGATTATTGTCTATGCTTATGCACTCAAAGAATTAATTATTAAATCAACAACTTTAACTTATGACGGCGAATACGAATAACACATAACAAAACGGTAATTATATAGTTTGCGTAAAACCGAAAAATCATATCATCTACATACATCTAAATCTAATGATTGGATAATAAATTAAATAATTAATTGGTTGCACACGAATTGCGACCCCGGTTTTCTAGACGATTGCAAGTTTGCGTCCGGCTTTATCTAAAGGACTATACGAGAAATATGAAAATGGCCAATTAACTCGTCTCGATTTTAGTAAAAAGATATCGTTCATAATTTTTTAAATCTTAATTTAATTTTTTAATTTTTTAATATAGTTATAATTATAAATTAATATTATTTAATCGACATACTTTTAAATGCATAACAACGACAAAAAACCATATTTTTAACCTACCGTTAGTAATAATTTGCTCTCGACAGTCCTAAGTCGTAAAATGGAAAGGAAAATAATGTTTTTACTTTGGGATGCAATTCGTGTAGTCGTTTAGAAAACCCGGGACGGAATTCATGTGAATTTCAGGACGCGTTCATGTGCACTGGATTAATCTAATAATTATGTAATACTCGTAACAAAAATACAATACCAACAAAAATGATAATTTTCTACTGGTCATATTAAATTGAATCGGAAGCGAATATATGTACTGGGAATAAACGGATTTTGATTATGCGGACCTATC
This sequence comes from Sipha flava, assembly GCF_003268045.1. Lineage (NCBI taxonomy): Eukaryota > Metazoa > Arthropoda > Insecta > Hemiptera > Aphididae > Sipha > Sipha flava. The sequence goes on along the minus strand of NW_020273144.1, from coordinate 838,892 downwards.
ATGTTGAACACGAGAAAACGTCATAAACACTCGTTGATAAAATTATAATAGCTGTACCTACGCATGTTCGTTATCTTGCATTTATGCGCCTACACCGTACCATAGTGAATTAATTTTCAAACGCACTAAAATACTCGCTAAACAATGAAATGTCTTCCTAATCGTTTTCCTTGATCATATTTCTTATTCGTAAAACGATAACCAACCCATATTATTCACAGTGAATAACCGTATACTCGGAGGCGCAAAATGTTCCCGACTTTAACTTGACGTACAACGTAAGACATGATTGCCGACAGCGATATTAGCAACTGAAATGTTCTCACCCGGGATCAGGTATCCTTTGTGAACGTTTTCACCGACGATTTCGAAGATTAAAAATCACAAGCGAAACGCGTCGAAAAACATGTGTCGTGCGCGCGGAAAATATATAACAAACACGTGCAAAACATTGAATGTGTTCGTTTGCGCGTAAAGCGAAGGTTCACAGAACTGGAATTATTTGCAATGATTCCCGAGCCGGGGGTTACTCATGTCGCAATGTTATTAAGCTGGCGAGCACACTCGAATGCACAAAACGGTGCATGTACCGTAAGTATTAAAACTGCAGTGCGAATACGTACGAGCGTGAACAAGGTATGCGAGTGGTATGGTACATCTAACATGATCCGTACCAGCTCGATTGAATAACAATAATAATAATATTTTCAGAATTATATTTTTATTTTTTATAACATTTTTATATTTTTATTTAATTTCTTATACGAATTACATGTTTTTCCGTCGACCAACATTCAGGTACAAAACCTCACCACTGATAATCGTGTGCTACGTTTTTTTTTCTTTTTTTTTTAGTCCGTGTACACGATTTTGACCAGAAGTATTGCTCCAATCTTTACAATCGCAAGAGTTTTCTGATAGGAAATGTACAGTTTTCTTTATGGTTGTGAAAAACTGACGAACGATTATAAAAATACAGCAATATTTGCGGCTTACCGGTTTTAGACAAAATCCAATTTTTGTTTTTAACGAAAAAAAAAAAATTTATAATTGTAGAACCTTGAAATTTCCACTGTTTACTATCGATGGTATAATAATCAAAAGATTATTTGAACAATTTGTTAATAATTAAACATCTCAAGTTTAAATTCAAGTTAGCCTTAGTTTTTTTTTCGAAAATGTCGATAAAATAATTTGGTTTGATAAGTAAAAACAATACTTAGTAAAAATACTTTCTTTTACCTCGTGTTCTGGAAACCTATTGTAATAACCCAAAAATACAAAAAAATAATATAGGAGAAGTAAGGATAGGGGTGGGGGAGATGGTATGTATGTGAATGGCGGTGAGGTGTTAATGTATTAAAGGGTTGTTACCTTCCTCCTTGTTTAAGGGAGGGCTCTTAGGGTTGAGAAGTTTCGAAAGCCGATCAGCGCAATTGTACAGTCTGCCAATTTAAATAAAACAGCACTTACTTATTTTGCCGTGGACCTTCAGATTTCGATGCAAGGTTGAAAGAAAAAGGACAAATGCAAAATTTAATTGCACTGGATCCGGATACTCTTCAATACTCGTACGAAAAACACAAGTCGAACGGATTAAAATTATAAGTCAAAATAAATCGCTTATATAAACTCTTCGTTGATCTTACGATCAGTACGCATGCACTGACGACCTAAAATCAAGAGCTCTGTGAAGGGTAGTGTGTGTCCCTGTTATATAGGGACACGCAGTGGCATGGATCTTGGGTGGTCCTTTGAATGTAGGTAGGAATGTCAATAGTATTTATTGTTCGACCCGTGTTGTTCGTGCGGGTATCGAATATACCGTTATTTATTTATTTGAAATGGTTTTAAAAATCACCTACATATAAATAGTATACATAATAAAATATTTGTGCTTTCTTTTACAATCGAATGATGCACAACATTACACTGTTGTTTTCGAATAAATTCGAAATTATGAATCAGACGCACACTGAATAAAAGTCACTGTAATCACCGGATTTTTAATTTTATAGCGATTCTATAACTGAAATACGCATTATAATATGACCAAAAATATCTTAAAATGATTCATAAAAAAAATCAAAAACAGCAAATAATAAAAAAAAAAAATTAGTGTTAATCAAAATTTAATTTAAATTATTATCTTTGACTGAGAGTTTATTCTATAATATAATCTTATGAATTAACTTATAAAATAAAACTATACTTAATAATCAAAAAAAAAAACTCAAAAACTAGACTTTCTTTCGTTAACAATCTAAAAAACGAACATTTGGAAATTTATCTAATTATATATAAATTAATTCAATTTTTTATAAACTATATTTATGAAAAATACAAAATAAATATTATCACGCAAATTAGAGAAAAAGAAAAAATAACACCTAGATTTCGAAAATAGAATTAAAAATAAAAAATACTTTAATATGTAAAAAAAATAGCAAAATTAATTTCATTTTTGAAGTTCCTGCTGCACAAAACAAGTGTATACCTCACTTTGCTAACCTGAATCCCATAACAATTGGCAAATGCTATAAAATCCGAACCCTAGTAATCACCATCGAGTATGACGCGTTCTCATATATTTTCATTTATCAATACTGACCGATGTATTAAAAAAAAAATCCAACAGGCCAGTACCGTTATGTACTTGTATGTGTGTGTACCAGATGTATCAAAATTCAAGACATACATCAGTACATTGTATTATAAGTTTTATCGTTTTCACAGGTGGTACCTCTATCGAAAGCCTATCGAACATAGGACATTTTAGCGCCTATATATTGGATACAATTTGATGGTATATAAAAAAAAAAAACAATAATTACATCAGATTCGCAGAGAAATGCACGGTTTAAATGTTAAAAGTCAAATAATACAAATCACTATGCGTTTAATTTTATGTTTGTGTTCGTGATATACCAATTAGTATTGCGAAAGACCATCATCGACGATGATATCGATTTGGCGATAGGGGCTGGCAATCGTAATGTACATAATATGACGTTTGTCCGAAGCCAGGAGTCATAGCCGTCGTTTTTAGTTCGAGTCATGTCACTTTACGCTTTATCAAATCTGCTCGATGATGTCGATAGAACAGTCCATTCGCACGGTTTTTCGTTTTTCGAACATCTATTGATTTTTGAAAAGGTTACGGTGAAAGGTATACGTACCTGGTAGGTGTACCTACCATGATCAGTGTAATGATACAGTAAACGTCACTGGGTACTATAAAAATGCACAAATACGTATTATTTTATTATGTATTAAATTTTAAAATGTTGTTTTAATTTTACAAAATTAAATAAATGTCAGTACATGTTTATAATTTGAACAGACAAAACATACAGTATACGTATTCGTACTGTATAACAATAAAAGATATTCGTATTGATAAAACAATCGTTTAATAAATAAAAGAATAAATAAATATTAATCATGTAAAATTATGTATAGATATATAACGGTGGAGTACCACCACGAGAACCTATGTTGTTCAACGTACCACACACGCGCTATTTCTGTCTAAGCACAATATATATACATATATATATATATGGTTACCAGCAATCCATAGGCCTATAAGGTCGTTGTCAAACTTGGTAAACTTAAGACGAGAGTAATTTATTTGTTTGATATAATATAAATAAAAATAAACATGCGGTTCTCTTTTTAAAGATTGACAGACACCAAAGTAATAAAAATATTTATTTATTTTTTCAATTCTTGACATCGCACGAGGGATAAACTCTTGTTTTGTCTTGATGCGTACATTGCAGGACAGAATTTGTTGCTTTTATTGGAATCATTGTTTGTATCCGTACTTGTTGATAACTGCGAACAAATGAAAATCAATTGACATTTCACATCGCGGTATTTTTTTTATCGGTAGTGAGGACAGTTTAAGAACATATATGGTGCGATAATATTACACGACTCGTGACCATAAAATGTCGGTGAAAAAACGACTCGCGTTGGGACCAAAACCATCAATGTGCCGCGAAATCAAGTCGAGTGAACAGACTCGGAAAATGATAAATAATACATGATATACACAGATATAATTACGTATCAACTATAAACATATAGGTAATATTGATTGTTTTTATAATTCCTACTCGGATATTCTCACGAGGCGAAATCGAAAAGTTTTTCGATCTTACGTGGACGAGATCTACAACTTGTAGTTTAAGCTACGAAGATACAAGAAGATATAAGTAATGCGTAGAATGTTGGTAAGGGATCGGTGGTCTGCGAGGTTCAAACCGTTGGTTAGTCCGTTAGTCGGACGGTTAAATCATTGGTATCGCACAACGTCCGTTTCGCTTACCTTCGAATTCTTTCGTCACGGTCATCAGGAGTTCGTACCACTGCGGTCCGGTAATGCGAGGTACGTCCAGTGTGCCGCCGTAGGATTCCGGAAGGCACGGCTGGTACAGGTATTTGTGCAAAGACGCCCGGTCGGTGCCGTGGAAAATGATCTGCAAAGGTTAAAAAAAAAATTAAAAAAATGTATTCCGTTTCCGCACGTGCACAGTTGTCAGGAGATACTACAACGGTCTGCAGACTTCCACTACGCGATATGCACGGCTAAAAGATCTGGAGGAAAAGACGATTTTACCGCGAAAAAAATACGTGCCGATGGAATAAAGTCATGTAGAGCCAACACTAACCGGCTTAGGACAAGCGCACGGACCTTATTCTAAATATATTTGGTACAAGGCCCGTGAAGACGAGAGGCACATCCGTAGATGCGTCGTTGTGTTCGTGACAATACGTGGGGACATACACTGTTGATTGTAAGTGCAATTTAAGGAGAACAATAATAAGTGATCTAGCTCACCCGGGACCGTAGTTTTTCCCTCAGGAACGGTTTGAAGAAGTTGAACACCACGTTGAATATAACCGGTTGGTTAACGATGTGGATTCCTTTGACCCGCGCTGGTACAGAGTCCTGGAAATGAAAAACGATAATGATACAAAACATGTCATTACAAAAGGAATCATGTGCATGTATAGGCAGCGATCGAATTGATTTGGTTCGAGAAGACTATGATATTATAAATTAATAATAAACAAGAATACATATGTAAAGTATTATACACATTGCTGCCTACCAGTGGCATGCCAAGATAAAATTTTTTTTGATACCAGTCGCAAAATCTAGTTTACCACCCACCCACCCATATTTAAATTCATCTCATTTAGAACTCATATATCAATATTTCTTTACCTAGATATATACGATAATTATGTGATTTACATATTATCATCCAACAACAACCCACCCCTTTATAACTTGATGCCTGGGCTTCATTTAGACCTATATTCGGCACGCCACTGCTGCCTACTACTTTACGGTGTTCGGTATTGCGCTTTTAGGATAGTAATCCTGTACTGATGATAATTATCGATGGTACATCTATTTTACGAAACAATTACTCTTCCGACTCTTACGAAAACTATACTTTTTCAGTTTGTACTTCGTCAAACACACTATTGTTTAATTATAATTTATTCGATCAATATGTTCATTAAGGTTTTCATTTTAAAAATGTAGAACGAAGAAAAACAATATAGTTAAGTGAGTACTATAGGCTATTCGCGTATAACTTATGTTGAATAATTTCGACAAGCGCTACATTTTTTCTTAAAGGGATTGCAAACCATGATTTTCTGATTCTGTCTATCCTAACCTGACCTAACGTACCAGTCGATGAATTAGCAGACTGATTTGAATTCGTCATAAAACATAATTTATAACCACTTTTTTTGAACGCTTACGCGATCCAACAAACCCAGGTCTGCAATTTCTTAGTCTACACTATTATTTTTTTAAGCCTTGTATACGAAATCGTAAAATCTACCTCTATATCGATTTTCCCATTTTTTTCCTTCCAAAATATCAAAAATATAATTGAACAAATTGAAATTATGAAAATTATACAATTTAAGTACTTATTCAGTATGTTGAGTAAAATATAAAACCGTTTTTAAAATCCTTATCGCATTAAGTTATCGATCGGTACGTTGGAAATAGGAAACGTTTAAATCTCTATATTACGAGTATGATTCACAGAAATAAAGAAATCATAGCTCGCAATCATCTAAAGCTTCTGAGTCTGCATTTTTCTTTTATTTTTCCAATTCAACAATTGCGTGTATAATAAACGGGATTTGTTAGCGGAACCAATATTTTGGTCAGTCATCTCTAAAGCTCTGTCGTCGTCAATTTTAATAATAACTATGAAGACGATTCGTACTTGAAGCCAATCGACGATACGTTTGGCGAACGGCGGGCTAAATTGCCAGGTCTGTTGTAACGACAAACCGTCCATGTCAAAAATAACTTGAGCTCCGGCTACTTGAGTGGCCGGTTCCATTATAGCCGCTTCGAGGAATATCACAGCGCCTTTGTACACCTCATCCAACGAACACTTCTTGTGTTTCCATTTTTCTGCAAAATAGAACGAGTGTTAATAGAAAAATTAAAATATTTAACGAGACGTAGTTATGTCAAATTCTCCCTTCCTCATCCCCTACTTTGACTTTTATTAACATTTTCAAATTGGTCTACACGTGATATTGTAATAAGTAATAACGTATAGTAGGTATATAGAGGCCGTCGCCAAGGAGGGAGGGCAGCGGGACCGTTTTGTCCTGAGCCCCAGTCTAGGAAAATTTAAAGGACGTTTCCTTAAAGTCCAGATCGATTAGAAACACTCGGCGTCACCCATCAGAGATCATTGGTATTAATAAATTATTTTTATACTATATTTCGTTATGAAATATTAATACATTTAATTAAATAAAATTAACTCATATTTATATTTGAGCGTTAATTGTAAAGGCTGTATTTTCGATTATTCTAATTTCTAAATAGTTATAACTGTAATTTATTTTGGTTATTGTTGGAGTTTGAAGGATGACTTAATTTTATCCAAATATACGTTGAATTTCGTTATCACAAGTATCGACGTTCTAATTTTTTATGGCTGTTTATAAATGATCTGGGGATAAATTAAATTTGAATAATTAAATGTGGTAACTGGTAATATTGTTGAGAAGCTATTGAAAAATGAATTCATTATATTGATGCATTTAAATGATATTGATTGGTTAAGGTTAAAAAAACTATATTTTCAACATTTTGTAATTTTGGTGTGCATTTTTTTTTTATCATATTCGTATATTATTACTGAGGGGCCCCCGAATTCATTTTCCCCAGAATCCTTAGGACAGCTTTGGATATATATATATATATAATATAAAACACGAGTTACGACCGTTACACGTCATAATTTACTTCTATACTTAAATATATCAATATACCCATTAACCATGTACTTGTATTCGGACAACGATAATTGTGCCGTGTTCAATTTGCGCGGCAAAAATCTGGTCGACTTCAATAGTGGTTCAACATGACCGAGTTGGATCATAAGTCAACTTCGGACATATCCTACTTACTAACTTACTTCCTAATTCAATAACCAAGATCCTGCGGCCACCTTGGTCACGTTTGGGTAGGACGTGCAGAATGTCATGATCGAAAATGTTTTTCTCAGTCCTGGGCGTAAGATCTTTGTATATATTGGAGTGTTTCACTTTGAATTGATAATATTGTTTTATCTGTCAACAAAATTGTATGATAAATGTTAATAATAATGAATTAAAAAAAAAAAAAATTCAATAGCCATATAAGCGTATTATATATATATATATATATATATATATAACATACCAACTTGTATGCGCTTTCCGGATAGTATTTCGTTGGCCGGAGGAAACGGATCAGCCACGCTTCGTTGTCTATTGGTGCTTTTAGATCTTTGTCCGCTGAAAAAATTGTAAAATAAAATCGTTTATTCAACATAAAACAGCAATACAAAACAATAAGTTATCCATTTAACATTTTTAACGCTAAAAACATTATAAGATATGAAACGAAAACGAAACGATTGTCTTTTAATTATTTTTATCTATTACATTTATAAAAGAAACGTGCTCTTGGGTTATAATCGTGGTTTTATTTATTTCACATTTTAATTTAGTTTGTTTACCTTAATAAAGCCTGCATATACTTTACAACTATCGCATTTCCATTTTTTTTAAGTGCATAAAATATTAACTTTTTATGTAATTTGATTATAATCGATAATATTATTTACCAAATACAATTTAATTCGCAAAAGCGAAAATCGTCGTGTGGTTACATTTTACAATTGGGTTACACAAAAAAATTATAATATTACATTTCATCTATATATACCTATATATATATATTAAAGAACCACTTGAAATGCTTTTAAGTTCAATTTAGGTACCACGAACCGCGATGCATATCGTGCGTCTATAGTAAGCCCTATTATTTATAGTAAAATATTCAAGATTTTACAAACAAATTTTATTTGTTGTGAAACACATTTTATTGTTTTTGGTTTCGAAAACAGATTAAAGATTCTACGGGGAAAAAAAAAAGGATGAGTTCGTGTAAACTTCATACGAATGTGTAAATACCGTTATGTCGTAATTGTTCAATAGCAGTTTTATAATTGGTCAAAATAATAATATATATATAAAAAAAAAAAAACACTAGATTTGTAGTACACATATTGCGGTTATTGAAAATGTTAATTTAAATTGCAGTGATTATTATAATATAGGTAAATCAATGATTGCGGTTCGTCTGTTAATATAGTTACATATCGTTTAAACGATAAGTTTGTTGAGATAGTGATGATAAATAAGTAGGTCAATCAAAACGAAAAATTATTTACTTGGTTTTACGTATCAATTCACTAGATATATAATATTAATTAATTTTATATAATAAAATGCAGTCTTTGCTATTTCCTTTTCAACATGCTCTTTTTTCCCCTAGAGTTCTCATTAGTTAACCTTACTATCGATTATATATTTTTGTTTGAAGTCACGTAATATTTTTTACATAGTGTGTTCATATATTCAATTTTGAATTCAGTTTTTATTTGCTTTTTGTATTATTTTAAATTATGAGATTTATTATTATTATTATTTTAGTATTTATATTATTTTATTGTATTTCTTACCACCTACTTTCACTATTTTTATTATAATATTTCTATATTATTAGATTCTGAGTAAAATGAGGAATTTATTGATTTTGCTACGATTTTGACCAGAATATAAAAGAAAATTAAAATTTTCATGTTTTCTTAGATTTTTTTTTTAAATGTTGATAAAATAGTTTGGGTTACATAAAAAATATTGAAAGTGTAATATAATGTTTATCAAGCATATATAAGTATAACAGAATAAAAAATTGAGCTTAATTAAAAAAAATAAAAATAATGAGCCTTTAAAATGTTGAAAAAAGGATAAAAATCACGAAAATCCGCTACATTGTTGCTATCAAAAATACATCATATTTTCAAACTTTTATATATCAGACTTAAACATTAGATATAAAATTTTTTGCAAAAATGATTTTATCTGTAAACATAAAAAAAAATATAAATAAAAAATAACTGGAAAGTCGTACAAATGATTAATAATTGTTACAAACTGAAATTTGTTGATGAAATTGGATATTTTAAAAAATTTTCATTGGACAATATTAGTTATTTATTTAAAGAAATTTCGAGTTAAATTTATGAAATTGGTGCTGTTTATAGGTATTTGAAATTTTTTATTGTTCCAATTTTCTTTTGTTCTTAAAGTTAGTACTTTAATAGTTCTACTAACTTCATTAAGACATTTTTATTATAATAAATCTTTAAAAATATAAAATTATTCACTTGACATAGGCATTCGATAAAAATAGTTTTTTTTTTTTAGAATAGTACGTTAGTTTGAAGCTTAAAATACAAATTTAGCAATACCATTTACTCGATCTTGTATTTTACCCAACTTAGTAGTCTTGTCCTTCTTTTATATTCCTGATTATATTACTGATATTTTAGTTTAGGTGTAATAGTTACCTTACTTGAAGGTTTCTTTAGCCAGTTTACAGTAAATAAATATACACACGAATCGTAGCTTATATAGTATGTTTGACGCATTGTTTATATCTCGGTTGTATGATGTAGGTTAATTTGTGCGATCGTTTAATCGTACACGATTACAAGTTAATTAATTCTATCTAATTGTTACTCTTAAACCTTCGTGAACTTCGCACTGCACAACTACATAAAGCGTATCTGTTACTGTTTACGCAACTTCAAATTACGTGTCTGAGTTAACTTTACACCGTGTGTTCACCTTTAACATTTTGCATGTGTTCACCGTGTAGGCTATTAAATATTATCTGCGCAGTTAATAATATATATAGTTACTAAAATTTACGCTTTTGTGTTATATCACATTATATCTCACGAGTCATACGAAACACGGATGTTTCTAATCGATGCACAATATAATATCATACATGACCTGACGAGAAAATAATATTTTTATATGCAGCGGTTTTCTTCTGTTTTTTTTTCCTATGATTAATATGCAATAAAAGCATATTTACGGCTTAACATAGGTATACATCATACACTATTAACTATTAAGTAATCATTACAAGTGTGTATTGTACTTGTTAATAAAATTATATTTTCGTTTTTAAAGTAAATTTGTGTATAATTTATTCGTTAAGATCCCTCATATAGTGAGGATATAGATCCTTGCATAGTGTTTGCAGTTGCCCAATACACCGAGGAGTTGTGGGTAGGTACAATGCTCGACTTGAGGGGGAACGGAGTACCTTGACTAATTTTTAGAAATTTTAGCGTCGCCTACTATTATTATGCTATAGTTATAACGCTTAACAAGTTTTGGGGACGTCATTTTTTAAAAATAAACAGAGTCCTCCTTCTTTAATTTTGCCAAGTTGAACATTGAGTAGGTATGACTAGGTTGATACGCTGTACACAGATTAGGTTTGCGTATTATATTGTTGTTGTTCAGTACAAGAAACTCGAGTTGCAGTAATAGAAATTACTATGGAGAATGACGAATCTCAGCACCATAATATTAAGCGTACATAATGTCATATTTATGAATTCTACGACCATACGAAGAATCATGTGTGCTCACCTTCGAGTAATGCTTTCAGTTCGGCGATCGATTTGGCCTGCTGTTCTGGCGTTTCTCTGAGTTGTTCGATGGCCACATTCTGCAATTCTGGTGACAAGTCGTCATCAAGTTCTAAGCGAAGCTTGAAGTCTCCGATTTGAATGCACGGCAATTGATCCAAATCCGACAAAAACGCTTCGCACCCTGCGGAACAATAATAATTAAAATTTATATGACTTCGATTATACAATAAGTGGGTTTAACATTTTCCAATTAATGGTTTAAGAATAGGTTATATACCATACACCAAAACCCAGTATACTCGTATAATATTACACATTAAAAACTCTACATACTTTGGTATTCATAAATTGTCATCAATTTATGGTCTTGATATTACCTACCGTTTACCGAGAGTCGGTCTGTTAAAAATTTAAAACCCCCTTATATTTTAGTGGTTCAGTGAATCGTACAATACTGCAATGTCATTTGGGACTAGTGGTGGTGGTGGTGGTTAAACGCTAAACTTTTAACATTATACTCGGGTTACGTTTTATAGCTGAAGCAATTCAATGATAATTGTCTCTTTCTCTCTTTCTCACTCTCTCTCTCTCTCTCTCTCTCTCTTTCTCTCTCTTTCTTTCTCTCTAATAGACTATGTCCACAATCCGGTCCAACGGGATATTAATAATAATTCCCCAATTCTTTGAATACGTGTGAATCAAATTGCATATCAACGAATCATATTATCTTCACATTGCTTTGAGTCTTTGATTCAGACATGAATTTATAATTTTGTACAATGTCCCGGCGTGCATATGCTACGTATAGTCGTACAGGTTAGACATGAGTCATAGCGGGTTCAAAAGTTACTAGTGCGAACGGAAACAATTACGGTCATGTGGATTCGTAACCGTTTAATGAAGTATGCAAGTATTTAAAAAGAAAAAACGAATGGTTTACTCCCAGACGGAATAATTATTTATATACGTGCATATATTTATATCGCGCACGTCCCAAGATTGAATAGGACTCGGATCACATTCGAAGCTCCTGCATATTGTATTATATATTAATATTGGTAAAAAAAACGGCGATTATACAACGCAAAATGTACACATAGATCATACATATGATAGGTATTTAGTTTACGGTTTTGACTTTAATGGCGCGATTTTTAATATTTTTAAGTATTTTTACAAGAAAATGTATATACATTATACATGTTGTACTTTTAATCAATTAGAATCGGTTGCATTGTTTGTTTAGACTCATGGACTCACGCATTTACCGATTAATGAAATCAAAATGTCACATGAGTTGAATTCAGGGTTATCGAACAATATCAAAATAATACTATACAACTGCTTTATTTTCAACACTTTCTGTTCTTAATGCAGCGCGCGCGCGTGTCGCTCATATATAACCCGAAACGTTTTCGGTTGATAACAGCATTAATTATACTATTACGTGCCGAGTGTTTGGTACTCGTGTGTATGTTTAAGTGTTAAATGGTATTTTGACTAAAATAAAGAATACCGGTGACGGATATTATGGTTGTTTTATTTACAGTTTAATATTAAGTTGAAAGCAAGAGCATACAAGTCTTCATCAATAGTCCTATGCTATAGGTTTTGACATCGAAGGGATCCTTGCCAGTGGAGAAAGTGTAGATCAAATTATTTCAGATGAATTTTTGCATTCCACACAGTCGTATGCTCCGCAATAACTAGTCCAACTAGCGTTCGGAATGATCCTAACGTACGTTGACCTCAGTGGTACACACCGGTTTGCGCATACCGTAATATATGTTCAAGAGGATACGGAATCTCGGTAGGAACTACTTTATACGCGCTGGAACAGCGGTTGAAATCCGAACATAGAGACACCTTAATACTAAAAAAAAAAAGGTTAAGAAGACACCTACTTCCTCCTCTACGGGAACTACACCACTGCAGCCGAGACGTATCTAGGCAATCCTTGTACGTTCAAGGCAAACGGCAATGACGAAAGACCGTCGAATATTATGTATACGCTTAGCTGCTAATCAACCTACAAATTTAAGTAAGCCGGTCGTTTGTTTTTTTTCTCTTTTTCGTGATTTTTGCTCTTCGTAGTGCTTATGTTTATGTTTATGTGTTATATGCGCACGCGCGCGCGTGTGTGTGTACAGTCGTCGTTGGCGATAGAACAACATACATATTATAATATAATAATAATTAATATATTAATACATATATTTATTATTATTATTATTATATTATTTATTTATTATTTATTTATATTATATTTTTTTATTTTTTTAATATTATAATTATATTATAATGTCAACAAATAGAGGTCGGGTAAAGTGATCGAACGGTTCGAACATTTTCCACGTGCAAGATTACATATACACGATGAATGTTTATGTGGTGCGCATTGAAACAGGAGAGGAAAACATGTAATCCGAAACCCCGTCGTTGTGAATCACGCGGTGTTGAATTTTCGAAAACGAGACGATATAGGAGTAGTAGAGTGACCCGCCTCGATATTTAAATGGTTTGTTGTATAATAGGAATTTGTGAACGCACGTCGCGGACAAGAAAAATCGATAAAATCATTCGTATAACGGGAATCAAAAACGAAAAAAAAAAAATCACGCACTGGATCGCTCATTAAACATCACAAATGACCGTTCGGACACGTCAACTCGAGCAGAGCGCACTGAAAATTTATTTACTGTAGTAAGTCTTCGGCAGGGTCTATTTCGCACCAATGCTAGACTTGGAAAAATTAAAGAAGGGGGACTCTATTTACTTTAAAAAATAGAGCGTCCCCGAAACTTGTTAAGCGTTATAATAATAACATAATAATAGTAATAATACCCCCTCAAGTTGAGCACTGTTTTGCACACGCTATTAATTGTCGCATCCAATGTCATAGTTAGCAAAATATTTTGGGAGTGAGGGAGAGAAGTTTAGAGCATAAGTTAGTTTTGTCTAGTTTTTGACTAGCAAATTTTAAAATTTCAAATGTAATAGGCATTTAAACTCATTCAATTTTATTATAAAAAACGGTTTCGTGGAGAGGTCTGAACCTTAAACCCATCCCCCCCCGGCTACGGCTTCGTTCGCATTCTTGGTCCAATTCGTCTGTTTTCGATACTGCTGCAGTATCAGACGCGTCAATTCACACGAGTTATCGATTTGCAAATTTCGCAAAAAGTTCATCTGTTACGAATGATATACAGACTATTTTTTATTATACGATTGCGTGCACTTAATGGGCTGTACTAATTTTACAAATCACGTCCACCAGTATTTGAGATACTGCCATGCGTGATATAGCAATTAGATAAATCCTCGTCGTGAAGCATCCATTTTGTAGGTATAAATGTATAATCTGCATAAGGAAAACACCGTATTATTGTTAGTGCAACGATTTTTTTTCGTTACAAAGGTGTATAAAGTTCACTGTTTAACATTACACTGTGTGATATTATAATGGATTATTAGAATTCACTGTTTTTGTTTGCGCAGTGTTGTTTATGCAAGAAAACCTTTTTCTTCTCATTACATTATAATTTATATACGAATAATTTATATTGGACCTATTATATATTAAATTAGATTAGAATAATTTTTGTTAACAAGTTTTCGACGGTAAAACATAACAACATTTTCGAAAGTGATTATTTCTTGCACTTACTAGAAATAATAAATTTTAATACTCAAAAAAAAAAGATCATTTGTAGACTTGGTATATTTACTTATAGGACACTTAGGTTGGTCACTTTTGAGATTGTATGGAAATTTAAAAATAATTATTTACATTTTTTTTTACAAATGTTTTTATAATAATCGTATTATGCATGGGTATACGAACAGAATACGATGCGAGACAGAGTCATCAAATCACCTACGATCCTTAATCATTTGAACGGGATGGAATCAGTCATCGATATATGATTCTCGTGGTCACCGAAATTGAGATTATATTCTTCGTCCGTTGCGACGAATCGAAAAAACGGAAAGAACGCGGATGGTCGTCGTCTAATTACTTTATCAGCTTTGGCTACACTACAAATGCAAAGGCGAGTTCGATTTCGCTGCAATATCCAGAACGACGTGTTTAATACGACCGTCTATCCGCGTGAGACCGACTTTCATATTATCAGATATTATAATAGCATGTTTGTGGCTTAAGTATGCACGAAAACCGAATTCTGACGGAACCTTATGGACGAGCGATATAAACTCAAGTTATGAATAATGTAAATGTTAATGAAAAATGCTCATCATAATCATAATTGTGTAATGTTCTAGATGGCCTCGGACAGGCGCGGATCTAGAGTAATTATTAGGGGGGAGCATTTTATATTGTGGACATAATATAATATATAAAATTCAATAATTCTATAATATTATAAGTATTACCATTTACCATAAATATTTCTTAACATTGTAAAGGAATAAACTTTCAATTAAAAGTTAAAAAATCGGTAGGTACATTGAAAAGAAATTTTTTTATTTGAGAACAATAAAAAAAATAATAAAAATTATAGAACAAAATCTAATTTTCTTTTGGTTTTTGAAAACAAGTCTATACATAGTTGCTATAGAAAAAATATAATTTTTATCATTGCTTGACATATAATTTTAAAAAATTTTTTTCGTTTTTTTTTCATGAAATTTAGGGAGGGGGACATTGCTTACGTTACGGGCAAAGTGTCGGGCATTGTCCACTTCGGTCGTAAGGTTTTTTTCCTCTATTAAAAAAATATACAAAATCTGTGCTACATTCAAATTAACTAAATGTGGTAAAATGAAATAGATGAATAACAAGAAAATGACTGGGAGACCATTTAGTGATATAACCCTCACACTTCAGTAGTTAATATGAAATAAAACTTTTATTTTTAAAAACATGCTTTTAATAAGTTGAATGCAAACGTACAACGACGTCTAGTGGCTGCGTCCACTTAGCTGCTACTAATTTTAAAACTAGGACTGCGAACCTGTATACTATTCTAAAATCAATGATGTAATGTTGAGTTAAGTGTAATAACGCAATATGTATGATATCTTTTCCTACTTATTCGATATCACAACTTATAACACGTTATAACAACACATATACGGTTTTTCTTATCGGGTTCGCTATAATATGAATGATAATTATAACATAAAATACGATTATGAGCAAGACATCAAAATACAAATTCACCATATCATACCTAACATCACGGTTGTTTTACTAGGAAATCAATCAGAACTGTAATAACAGCAAAGTATTTATAAGTATTTTGTGTGATTATAACTGACAAATATTGATTGACAGTTGCATAATAATATAACTAAATAGTCATGGAAATTTTACGTTGCTTAATTACGCAATTATTGAATGTTTTAATTAAAATCTTTACTCAACACTCAACGAGACCCGTCGTAAACAAGATATTCGTAAATTAAAACTTAATGTTTGAAGATAAAAATTAATGTGTAACTTAATAATTGGTCAGATATTATATATTATACGGCTAAATTTGTATGCATGTATTAAATATAACAAAAATAGACTCATAAGTGCCGGTGATTCTTTGATATTTAATTACCATACATACAATAAATATACCAATAATTAAATTAATACACAAAAATTAGTTAAGTAATGACTTATGACTATTACGTTTTATCGTATTGTTTCAAAAATTATTTAAATCATGGTCATTGGAAAATACAAGTGATTTACAATGTATTTAACGTGTTACTTGTGTATGTGTGTAGTTAAAATAAATATTGTTATATAATATTACGCACTATAAATATAAAAAAATTCAAATTCAAACATAACATAAAATTAAACATAACAAAGAAAAACATAGTTAAATACTTGACTCGATCATGGGACGTGACTGTTCTATACACAATAATACATACAATCACGGAAAGTCAGGAAGCATATTAAAAACATAAATTAAGACACGACAGGTATCACTCGAAAGTATTATGTTCAAAATAAGAAGTTTTCTATTAATTAGTACAATGTTTTTAACTTTTTTTTTATACCTGAAAAGTATTCACCGTGAAAGTAGAATTTTATTATTAACTTTGACTCCGTGTGGAGATAGAACGTTTTTAATTTTCTTAATACATGCGTTTACTTTATTTCGTGGACTCATTGAGAAAAATAATTAGGCATATTGAGAATGATGTCAATAAATTAGTTTTTTTTAGGTTTTTCATTTCGTAAAACAAGTACAAACCAGTCGTAACGTAACAAAATACCAATAAACAACTTTTATGTAACTTAATTTAAAAGTAGAAAAATAAATCGTATAATCAGGCGTCTGACTTTATGATCATTTGCACCTTGAGTGGTATGGATATGAAAAAAAAAACACGATGTAAGTGAGTTGAGGTACATTGGTTATTTTTTAAGCTAAATAGTGGTTCAGCATTTAGAAGAATAAAAAACCGTTTGCTTTCACAAATTATTTATAACCAACAAGTTGTACATACATTTAGTTATGCAGAATACAATAGTTTACCGAAAAGTTACGTTGTTAAACATATTTTGATTTCAATGAAATCCTGCCAGTTATTAGGGTTTTTCTTTTATCGTTATCTACAGTTACTTATAATTATTATAGTTTTTTTGGTTTAATTAACATGCATTATAGCTTTTTTATCATCTATCTATATTTTTATTGGGTTTTTAAGTTTTAATAGAACATTTAAAATTTTTTATTTTAAATAACTAATGAAGAATACGCATTATTTTACACAATCGTATATACCTATGCATATTACAATTAAATTAAGGATTAAGGATACATAAGGAACAACGATTAATCAACGATTTTTTTTATTATTTTATTTAATAAAACGAAATATTATTTTGCTTTTGATTTAATATTTACCAACATTTATAGTGATAATAATGTATTTTTATTCGATTCACATGAGATCCGTGTAGTAAAACTACTTATGTGAAAATAAATATGTTTAGAAAATAATAATGGTATTTAACTATTTACATTTAACCTTGCAGACCGACGATTTGTATTTCTTATTTACTACCAGTACAGGAAACATGTACAGATGTAATCGAAAACTAATGTATATAATTTACTACAAAGCGACGAGTTGGAAAGGGATCTCTCTACCTGTTTCGCCACAATGCCGGATAAGCCACACACGTCAACAATACCAAACAGACAATTTCAAAAAATTAGTTCTCAGTACTCGTTCCTCGGTCCGTCCTCGCGTTTTCATAATTTATATTAACCGAACGTAATTTGTAATATAATTAATATGTACACATCGGACGCCATTCATACATAGTGAAATATAATAATGGCAGCTATTTCTACGCGGATAGCGTTTCGAGTTTAGTATACGTAAAACGTGTTATAGTTGACACCATATCGACAATAGAAATACCGAGCCGACGACACATCTAATTTACATAACCCAACCGTCTTTCACGAAATCCGTGCAGCGACGTTTGCAGAAATCGGAAATTGAAATCGAAGTTCGAGCAACATGTTTTCTCTTGACCAACTCTTTTAACTACGTTCAAATAACATTCGATGATTGTGTTTAGTCACTAATTAGTCACTGCGTATAGATAATCGAAGAGTTCTACTCGTTTCGAACATCTTCTTTTCAAATCTATCAAAGCGTATAACCTTTCTTGTCATACCGTCATGCGCGTCAATTATCAATTTGATGGTAATATAATAACTAGGTAGCTGTTGGATGGTGCGTGATAAAAATGACTCGGCGCGATTACGAATGACATTTCTTCAATTATCGTTGTCCGAACGCGAGAAATCGTTTGATATACGTGTGCAATTAGATTTCATAATTTCGTATAATGTGCGCAATTAGTCACGAATGTGTTGGGGAAAAATATCCACGGTATACAAAAAAGACACTGCGATTAGTAATAACGATTAGTCAATCACAAGCTTTTTTAAGTGATAAAAATGACAAAAATTGCTATGTGTTGAACAATCATCGTGTAAACGGAAAAATATATTCAAATTTATTTATTCGAAAAGCTATTCGGATATGAATAATGATTGTTCGTTAAAACTATTTTCAAGCGTACTCGTATGAATGTTTAACACGCGTTTTACACATGACGGTCAGATCTGTTGTCGACGGGATGTACTAAAAAATATGGTAAAATAATGGTATTACACACCATATACATGATACATTGTTTAACCGAAACGATCAGAGATTGGTTATCGTTTAGCATCACGAAACCCGGTGTATATCACATCGTATACAGCACTGCAGTGTAACATACATTAATAATTAAACGACAGTCAGCTATATCACATTGTACGACCTTCCAAGGTCTGGGTCGATGACTATGAAACAAAAACAAAAATCACGAATGCTTAAGATACCTGACCTTATTCGCGTGTACGCTCGGTACAACGGCTGCACGTTTCGACAACATAATACTTTGTTGTTGTTTTCTTTTTTGTTTCTACAAAAATGTGTTCGGTGCAGTGTTGTAACGAGTTTAATATAAAACCATTACCAGCCGGTATAAATATTAGACTGTTCTAAGAGAAAGTGTTTCGAATAAAACAACATTTTTTTTTTTTTAAAAAAACCCACAACTTATCAAATCTAAAAAATCACCTCGTAAAAGTTTTTTTCGTGGTTATAGTAACGCATCATAATTATGAATACGAATGTATTATATATAGAATAATTTTAGAAAACATTGACCAACGATTGGTCGAATGTTAACGAGTCACATGGCACATGTTGATTCACAACCGTAACAGGATTATTATATTTTACCGAAATAGACGAGTCTACAAGTCAATGACACACTAAAACAACAGTTTTGTAGAAACGTTTACTTATAATTGCGATTTATTTTTAAACATGTTATCGTTTAAAAACGAATCTTGCAACTCGTTAGTCCCGGACGATTAAAATGAAATAAAAAAAACACGTAAAAATGCGTTAGGTGCGTACCGACTAGATCATTATGTACTTGTTATTAATTATATTATAATTATTGCTATTATTAAGTAATTTTATAAATATTGTATTCGAATCATTACCGGCCTAGGTGGGTATATCATCGTTATTATCATCGAACGTGACGTTTCGAATACCGTGCGTGCATATGCATGACTAAAATTTCATATTTATGCGTCACCACGGCATTATCTCGTTTTCAACGGAAAAAAACGATTTCCAACTATCGAAATCGTACACCGATAATACACCGGCAATCGTAACATTATCAGTGACAATTTATTACCAACGTCCCCGTACACGGGTATTCGAACTTGACCACGGACACCCGCGGCAGCGGTAACTCGATGGACGAGTACAGGTAAAAAATGAATCCAAACACCGTATTTGCAGACGATCGGCAGACATTTCGCGATCGCTATGGAACGCGATAGAATGCCGACAAAAACGATGGTTTTACAAATGTGAATCGGAAAAGTTGCGCGCGTGTTCGTCGCCGGTAGTCGATAGACCGCTCCGGACCATCAGATATGAACGGACACACGCATTACCCGGAGGACATTATCGACCTCGAGGAATGAATTTTTTTCGCCCCCGTAACCGTTAGTCGTGACGAAACGTAAACGGAACGCGTTGCCCGCGTGGAAACATCGGCGCGCTCGGCCGTTCGCGTTGCACCCCGTCCGACGGCGGTGTCGGGGCAACGGTTTGTTCTGGTTTTGCCAACGAGTTCCGGTGCGCCTAGGACCGCGGAAAATAGCTCGACCCGCAGGATGTTTCCGTTAACGCGGGAGGTTCGAGTGGAAACGGAAGGAAATGAAATTAACCGAAGCGCCTCGCCTCCCGGAGGACGAGTGCGCAGGGCTTACCTTTGGCTTTGGCCATGTTCCTCGGTCGCGCGTCGCGTACCAGTTGCTGTTGGTTCCGGTGTTTCCGTCTGGTCGGCGGCGGTCGAGTGCGTTGGACTGACCCGGTCGGACTGATGATGAGAACGGCGACTGCGGTACTAAGCGGTACTGGCGGCGCGCGGTCAACGGGTCGAGGAGTCGCGTCGTCGGGCGGCC
>NW_020273144.1:717874-812968 GCF_003268045.1 Sipha flava | reverse complement strand
ATAATAAAATAAATATAAATGAATTTATTGCATTTTTAATTGTTTTTATACTATAAAAATTAGGGCAATTTTCTTTTTCAGGTGAAAACCGTTTATAGGAACAGTATGACACAGGAAAACCCAAAAGCTTTTGTTTTAATAGCTACAGAAAAAAAAAATTTAAGTGATAGACCGTACCAAACTGTGATAGACCGTTTAGCCCAAAAAAGCAAAACACTCCATAAATTATTAATTCATTGAGCCAATAAATTACCATTACGAATTCTAAAATGTTTTATTTATCTTTTGTTAGTATTAATTATAATTTGAATATTAAACTGAGAAAATGTGTGGTATTTCAAACGTAAGTGCCGTAATAGTAGATTAGACCTTGGACAATATGTCTGATGTCAATATAATGCTTAAACAGTTCCGGCATCGCCGTCGATGTCACAAAAAAAAATCTTGGACAATAGTTTATGGGCGATGGACCGTTTGAAAAAAAATTCTCGGGCCGCTATGGAGGAGCCAGTCCGCCCCTGGTTCCAGGTCTTCTAATTTTAATATAAATATCACATTGAAAATTCTTTAGAACTTCAATAAACTGAAAAGTATTGGAATGAATTGGATAGAACATTGAATTCAATTTAAAGTAAAATTTTTCACAGCTGTTGGTTATATTTTCGCCAGGACGCAACTCGTGAACCAGTAACTTTGTCAGCATATAACTCGTTAACTGCGCTTTTAACACCTCTCTGCGCGACACAAATCCTCATGTTTGTTCTGGAAACGTACCTATACATTTTCATTGATAGCGCTTTCGACTGATTTTTATTCCTTTTCGATAACCTGTCCAGGTTAATAATAATAATAATAAGAAATATATTCAATAACTTAAAATTATTTTTATTTTTACAATATATTATTATTATTTGTAATTAATGTTTAATAACAAAATTAAATAAATTATATTGTAAACTATAAATAATTCTGCGCGAGGATAGCGATATTATTAGCAATAAATGGACATATTTAAGTAAAATCGTCTTACCTGCACCAGTTCCTAGAAAAATTAAGGACAGTTTAATTTTTGTCAAAGCTTTTTGAGAAGCCGAGTCCCGTTGCTATTAATGTTTTTGAAAAAGAGTTGTCGAATAAAATTGTTATTCAACTATTGTACTCCGTGGAGTTTCATCATAAAAATAAAAATAATGTATTTTATTTTAAATACATAATATTCAAATTCAACGCACATTTAACCATTGTGATTTAATCTTGCGAGGAGTCAACAAATAATATTAATGAGGTTTCCTCCGACTTTCAAGGTTTTTTTTAAAATTTTAATTTGGTATAATTATCTAGCCTCTCTTCTCTAACTTAAAGACCTAGTTACACGCCTATATGCGCCTAAATCGCGGTATACGTTCATACTCCAATGCTACAATAATAGTATAAATGAATATATAAATAATCGCCTCTGATGCCGGTTAGATTACGAGAACGACGGATATCGAATTAATACAACGGACTATACACTTTAGATTACGTAAATTTTACTTTCTATATTATATAATTTATAAGATACATGTATATTATTATTACTCTACGATCTTTACGGTCTCATGGGACCAAATAACATATAATTTACTCAATAGTGCTCTGCAACGATTATTTTTATTTTATTTTTGTTGAGAATTATTTAAAGTATTTTTGAAACACACGATATCTTATATTTTCACTTTAAACACCAGTTTATGGTTAGAACTCCTCGTTCGGTATTATCTCTCGGTAAGGTTATCCCTGCGCGTATATACACATGCTGCATATGTTTGTGATATGCCTATTTTTCTTACTCATAGGTTCAAAAGTCAAAATTTATGTCTTTAAAGAAGTAGTTTGCAAATGGATTTATTTTCATGTACAACTGTTGGTATATTAGGGGTATACTTAAATAATTTAATAAAATAATGGGTCTGAGAAATAACCTAGAACCTGATGGATATATCAAAATATTTGTATGTATTTATATTGTAATTAGTTCGATTTACCTTGGTGTTAATGTATATTTAAAAATGTATTACGCTATTTAATAAGTGTATAGTAGTGAACTTAGAAAATTGAACGTTACATTGACTATCTTTATATTCGTTTTTTATTGAACATCTCGCCTATCCTAATAAATAAATATCCAGTCACTACGATGTAGGCGATATATTTTTGATACTCCCTTTATAATTCGGTTATTACATTTTCAATCTCCATCAGATCTGCAAAAGGCTTCCGTTTATTTGCGCACGTACCATTCACATTGTTTTATATACGCACAACAATAAACATTCAACTATTCCATAGCACATTACGTATTATATAATATATATATATACATTGTATAAACAGTATTATACTACTTCAGCTTTCTATCAAAATCATTTTTCGAATGCAATGATTCATCATCAATGATTTTAAATCAACACAACAAAAAGCAAAGTAAAGTAGTAAGTGCGACTGAAGTGTTGTATATCTATAAATGTATGAAGCTTACGACAATACAGCAAAGCCCGGGTCTGAAAAGACATCATCGGTTGTCTTTTTCTACTAGAAAATTGATTTAAATAACATTATTTTTTTATTACATTTTATAAGCTGAAAAATACTAACATTTATTCTATTGGATGAATGGCATAGTCGCGACTAGTCGTGGATTTTTTTAGTCTCTTTCTATCACTCACTTAAAATTTACATAATCAATTCGTTATACTTATACACTATTCTTATTTTTTTTTATTTCAATTTATGATTGCTCAACGAATATTTTAATACATTTTGATCTAAAAATTACGGTTATAAGGATACATTATTAAGAATCAAAAGCTGCGGTCCGGGCTTACTGGTCATATCCATGATCTAGTCAGAGTTCAAAATATGTAGGTAAATACATACCAGTAACGAAAAGTTATTTTGGAATTTTATAAACAGGGCTTGGAACTTTATTTTTTTATATATTTATTAGGGAGCTGCATATTAAAAATCTAATTCGATAAAAATTTCATAGTACAAACAATCTAAATACAAACATTTATGTTGCATATTTTTGCAAATTTGACTTACTCTACATCAGTGGTCTTCAACCGGTGGGTCGTGACCCAATTTTGGGTCGCGTAAGCTTTAAGATTGGGTCGCGATAAGTTTTCTGTTTAAAATTTTAAAAAATCATATTTATATATATTATATAATTTATGTCATATGATACTGCATAAAAATGTTCTCGAATAGAACCGAAACCGTACTATTTTATACTATTTTAAATTTGTATAAGATTAGAATGAACCCTTTTTTCTCAAACACTCATACTAAGTTAGAAAAAATCCTCAAACCAATATGCAACATATACCACTAATCATTAACTATTGAACACATAGTGGAGGAGTGAACACAATTTACCTCAATACGCACCGACCTGAACATGCCATCCAACATAGTAAAAGTACTTAGCGAAAAACAAACTCTGAAAATTGTCACATTATTAAGTATTACAAATATTATATTAATAAATTTTAATTTACATCTAACTTCACCTATATAATATTTCATATGTAATATTGTAATTTTAAATCTAACACCTAACACATCAAATATGTAACATCTAATAGCTAATAATATTTGCTGTTGAAGCCTCAATCTTCAAATAAAAGAAAAAAATAATAAACAATCAAATGAAGTGATAGGTTGACTTAATTTATAAATCGCATTTACATTTCATATAATTATAAACTGCATTGTGTTAAATTGAGCTGAGGTGGAGGTATTTCGTGTGAAAACAGTCCAGGACAAATATCGCACTTATTTCTTTTGTGTATCAAAACATATACATTTTTCGGTATAATTACATTTATTATTTTTTTTTTTTTTTTGTATCATTACTTGTATTAAAAATTAAATACTTCCTAAATAATTAAAAATATCAATTTTGATTTATTTTGTTATAAAAGCATTTCTAATATGGCATACATTAAATAATTTTAACTTTTTTATTTGGCTTTCATGGCTATCGAAATTTACATGGGTCACGAAAAATGTTTGGTAAGAAAAGTGGGTCGCAGGTCGAAAAAGGTTGAAGACCACTGCTCTACATGATTTTACATATTTAAAGGTTTTAAGCATATAAATGCATATAATGTTAGTAAATCATCGATTTTAAAAAAAATTAAAGTAAAAAACCGCCACACATCGTTTGTATCGACCCGACAAAAACGATTTATTTTTACCAAGAATTGTATAGTTATACAACATAAAGTTGTTATTTTCATTGTAATCTTCAACCATGATTACAATCGAAATCGTTTGTTACTAGTTAGTTATTAGTAAATAATATAATCAACCAAGTTATACCTTATATTAATATTTAAGTACTAACTATAGTCTGATAAATGTCTAGCTGTGTTTAGTATGTTAATGTTCATGACTGTTATTGCTTACCGCGTAATATTTATTTATTATAATTTAAATTTTTATCGATATTTAACAAATAAGTTAATATGCCTAAATCAATTAGTTGCGTCCAAGCAGCCATTACCAATTTTAATTATATAATGGCTTTCCTGTATACCATAATCTTATAATATCGTATGATTATGGCTCACTTATTTTTGAATAATTGGAGGGATAAAAAAATTATATGAGAGTATTTTTAGGTGTAATCAATATAATAATGAACTCAAAATAATCATAAAAAATTTTAACTATCATTTCTTGTCCTTGAGTTAAAATTTCTAAAAAAAAATTTTTAAGTTATTATTAATTTAATTTTTTACTTATATTGCATACATATTCATTAAGAAATACTAGTTTTTTCAAGGAATGATTAATCGAAGATGACGCATTGTTCTTATGCACAGAGAGCTTGATGTGAAATTAAATATAATACATAATGATATATTATATGGAAAACATAAAATAGAATTACAAATGTTTAGATAATTGTACGAAAATTCATAAACTGTATACGGAAAGTATTCTTGGAAAATATATAAATACAAACCATATCAATCATCATCAATAATACCACGTCAATAAGGTGACAATTATATATGTGTACTGTCTTGTACATGGATAATATATTATTTGGGTAGCCACGACAGCAGTGTAACGTAAACGAAAACATAATTTTAATTTTTTTTTTTTTATGAAATCGAAAAGGCTTATTTACGAGTAAAATGTTATTATAAATCTATATAAAATAAAACCTTTGATTTTTTTTTTTAATTTCATTTCACTTTACTCGCTATATTTTTGTAATCGGATTATCACTATACAACCGCAAATTCGTCACATACAGAAACTATGACAACAATATCGATTTATATTCGTCCATTGAAATAATGTTTCAATATTTTATAAAATATTCAGTTTCAAGATGGATTTAATTTGAATATATGATTTTACCGTATATGCATATATGTATAGAATATAGAATTTTATGTATAATACATGCATTATTGTTGTATGTATTTATAATATAAGTTTATATGTAATAATAAAAAGGAAAATCGAAATCGTAAAGTCCTCCTGTACTTGGGTACATACGGTTGAATCATCATAGTAATATGTATATTATACAAATCGTTTGGGCCAGATCGAAAGACGTATTCTGCACGATTTATTGTCAACAACAATTTTCTAGACGTGTTCATTTAACGTTTGAATTAAAAAAGTGAGAAATTTATGATCGAAAGAAGGAAGCTACTGACATAAATAATATCGTTATTTAAAATAGTTATGTCGGGTTGCATAAACGATCAATAAAAAACAGTTCGATAAGGTTTGTTATCGAGTCGATAAACTATTATATAAATATCTTTATCGATTCCATAAAGTACAATGCTGTTGCATAAAATGTTGAATAAATTAATAATTATTTGTAGCATACCCAGGTCATGATAATATGGTATATTCAATAAATGATAAATCGATCGTTTGTTATCATCCTTTTTTGAAATGTAAACGACGGTGACAGACATCAGCTCACTCAGCTGGGAATGAAATATATAAAACCGTATTATGAATTTATGATAACACATTGTTATCAGTTCAATAAAGTTAAAGAGTTCTTTTAATTATTTATCGAACCGAAATCGGGCCTTTAACTTATTGAACCGATAACAACATAGTTATCAGATCGATAAAAGATAAAAGTCGTTTATGCAACAGACAATATTTTTGTTGAACCGATTTCTGTGTTATCGAATCGATAACTACTTAATGAACGTTATGCAACCCGGCACTAGTGTAGTTATTATTGCGTAGACCATTATAATTTTTAATTACTATGTTTTGAATATTTTAGACAAAACGTTGGTTACAAAAAATATAATATAGTATGAAATTATCGCGTATATATTAAATATAATTATTACATATAAACGTATTATAATTTAATTATTAAGTACAATAAAATTATAGTTTTGTCGATTTGTCAACGTATTATGGTGTTATATATTCAGATGTCCTCAACAGTTATTTATTTTTAAATAAATGTACAATCATCGGTGGCAGTACCAGAACTTTGTCATGATGGTCTATCGGTTTATGATGGACATCAGAGAACAAAATTTTTATTTACTATTTCGAAATATGTAATTGGTATAACGTTTGAGTTTTTTACTGAAATGCAATGACTATAATATATTGTAAAGCACAATATAAACGCGATTTTGGTTTGGAAAATTTTAAAATCTCGTTCAGTTAATTTTTTGGTAAAACGAGTCCCGATTGAAGAAAGGTAGTATAAGATATAACCTTTAGTAAAACATTGTAATAACATAATATTATATTCCATCATGTATAATTTTCGAATCCTCGAAAACGAGTTTAGTAAATAGGAATTTCGCTTCCTATAATTTCGATAAAAGAACATAATACGATGTATCTCCAATAGAAAACAATTTTCACGGTCAAGGTTACGACGATAGTAATAAATAATAAACACGAGTGTTTCATAATATTCAGTAAAAATACTTATCATCTAATAATATATTTAAAGTACATATTATTATTATTAGAAACCTATATTATACATATATTTGTCTCGACTATTAATTTATAACGAACAAAAAAAAAATAGTTATAATAAAATCTCTCTCTTCCAATGTAAAAAGTTGATGACTTTAATTAAGAGAACTTTGAAAGATTGGAAAACATATGGTGAAGTAAAGGGAATATTATTTATAAGATATATAGAAGAAAAAAAAACATTGCATATAATAAGATCCTCAAACGAGTGCAGAAAGGAGAATCATTCAAGGATAGATAAAAATAATAAGCCGGGATATGATTGTGGCCAAACTGAAGCCGAAAAAATACATATAATATTGAACGTAAATCGATTAAATAAAAAAAATTATAAAAAATTATTATTTACGTGATTAATCAATAAAACTATTAATAAAATGACGACCACATTGAATATAGGAATTCGCTACTCATTAGAATACATTTATATTATTTTATCATAAAAGAAGTTATAGGTATATAAGGTATATAAGGTACCAAGCGCATTGTCGTATCATAATGTATTATTTTACCGACCATGAATAAATAACAATGAACAGTATAAGTACTTCTAAAGTTTAAAAAAGAAACTGTGAAATTCGGACATTTTATTTTGACGATACTTAACTCAGGTTTTTTTATCGAAAACTTCAAAAGTTCACAGAACGCTATAGAATAGTTACAGAAAGAACATGGAAAAACATATAAAAAAACCTATCAAAAACTTCTCCGAAGTCATAAACTCGTGACTAGTTATATTTCATGAGTTTTACACACCGATATTCACCGGAAACATTTTGTACGTTCTATGTGTTTGCTGTCCTACTCGAACGAACACAAAAAAATAACGTGACCAGTTCAAGAAACCAAATATGTATCACTAAACGCCGTCTCTCGAGTATCTTATTGGAGTATAGGAGCACAATATCCAATGGATTTGTGATTGATGAATTCCAATGGAATGAATTTGAAAATATTTTATAAATTATTTTATTCTCACGTGATACGTTGCACCGTTATCGATTTATCTAAGTATCTAGTAATGTTATATGTCTTTAATCGCACACGGCGGGATCACCACGTTTTGTAGCGCATTATGAGGGGCATTACATATGCAACTAAGACGCATGTAATATAAGTTGCATATACCACACGAGACTCTTGTATTTCAATGGTGTGCACTATTCCGCGGAGTGTTCAAATGTCCGAAACATTGGCATATTTAGGCCTTAGGGTTTGGAGGGGATAGAATAATTGCGTTAAATCAAAACGTAATCAGTAGCCGAAATGTATAGAGTTAAACTATGAGATTTTAATATCGTATTTAAGCATAAACACTGAATCGTTATTAAAATTATCATAAAATATATGTTTCAGTTTTATTTTTAATTCACTGTTGTTCCGTACTGTAACTGCTAACAGTCTTTGAGCTAGGGCTTCGGGAAAATCTGCTACTCCTCGATCCTTCAGCAGAGGTGGATATCTCTGTCAAGTAACCGCGGGTCACTGTTAGTACTTATTTTTTGGGATCGGGTTAAACCTTTCATTTCTTTGTATTTTACTATACAATTGGAAGAAGCTTAATGTTGGATTAAAAATAATAAAACCGATTCAAGGCCACGACGATTGTGTATACGCCATTGCATTAATTTTTTTATTTAATATGACGGCAAAAATTTTTAATCATTTTATACATTTCAACTTTTGAAGCATTTGAATTCAGTTCCCGGTTATATAAAACAGTCTGATTCATCATTGGGCCATTGAAAACCGAGGTTTTAAATACGCCACCTGTTCGATATCGCAAGCACGTCACGTGTGAACTGCACAGTATGTGAAAATCCGTTTTAAAATATAAAGCATATGGTCTAACACGATTAGAGGGTGGATGATGCATATTACAACTCCCTTGCGCCGTGGCGGACGTTAATCAATTCATACGGGTCAATGTCATGTGTTGTACACTACGGTTAATATACGTCCGAAACGCTTTACATATAATATATACCGGTAACAACATAGGTGTAGTAATTTTTTTTCCGTACATATACTTGTAATAGTCGATCGTAATGCGATTCCCGTTAATGTATTCAAAATGTAGTTAAGTACAGACCGAACACTGTTTTAAAACTATCATCACCATCGCTCCTAATCAAATAATTCGTACAGAACAATCGTCGAGACGTAATTAATATAAACGATTTATAACTTATTGTTTTATCATGATATTTTGCCATGTTCGTCGACGAATATGCAATATCATTAACAACATTATTGTATAATTTTCAAATATAGTGGAACGTCGATAATCTGAATCGATCCGGGGAAATAAAATTCGAGTTATCGAAGATTCGACTTACTAAAAGCTTCAATAACTCGAATCGATTGGGGGCAAAAAATCATTCGAGTTATAAAAAATATTTTATTACTCAACACTATATTTTATAATTTTATTTATTTACTTATACCACGTATAATATTTGTATGCATTACAATTTCCAAAAAAGTATTCTATAGTAAAATAAATATTTAAATTTTTATTTTTTTTTTAACATTTATTAGAAATATGCAATCTGTAAAATAGTATTTACAATAAGCATATGAGTGTGTCAGGTAATACAAAGACTATGAATACATGTGGTGAGTAGTTACCCAGCATTAACACTCGACTAAATATTTAAATAATAAAGAAAATAATAAATAAAGTAAGACTATTTTTAGAAGACATTTCATAATTTTCATTGTTTTTTATTTTATAATAAGGACGTATCTGTAAATTTTTTAATTATGTTGAATAAGGAAAATAACTCGTCTGTAATTTTCCGTTGTTCACGAATATATTTACGTACTACCTGTGAATCATCTAATGCCTGGATAAGAGTAGTTAAAATCAAAAGCAATTCCATTATGTACTATTGTTATTCATGAACATATACTATTTATACATACACTTATTAAATTATTTCAGTAATTTTCGATAATGTATGTCGAACGATTCGAGTTATAAGCCAAAATTCAACTCAAAGACTTCGAACTAGTGAAATTCGATTTATCGATAAAATGTATTACACATATTATATATTGAAATAATGGAACCAAGGCATACCTTCGAGTTATTGAAAATTTGACTTATAGTTATCGAGGTTCCATTGTAATGCTCGACGAACTGACGGTGTTTTGTATATTGTGTACCTACGCGTGTATAATTTTTCGGTTTTTCGATTTTATTGTACGAATGTATGATAATAAGTAATAATAGTAATTATTATTATTACATCAAATTCAACACGAATATCCGAACCAAGCCGTTATGTAATGCCGGATTTATCTAATCTAAAGCCTTTTTACGCACTAAAAAAATACTCCTTTCCGATTATTTTTCGAATACAGATGACGAGGAGAGGTTGACACTTACCATAATTGATAATTCGGTATAGAGTTATGCATGTTTTATGTTATGACTATAGAATTTAAAATGTGTAAGTAGCTTATAAAATAACGGTTATACGATATAAAACAACATTTGATGACAACAATAATTATTGGGAAATCTGTTTTTTATTTTGACAATCAAAATATAGTTTATGAAATCCATTTGTTGTCGTCATCTTCATGTAATATTATCTTACAATAAATCACTAATTAGTTTTATATTATTATTGATTAGGTATTACATTTATATTTTTTACAGTTTTTAATTTGGAAAATAAAACATTTTGTCACGTTGCCGTGTTGCGGCTAACTGCATTTATCTGAGTGAAATTCATCTTTTTACCACTTGCGTATTCACCTCGAGCTCAATAATTTTATGCATGATTGTTTCTCATTTTTACGTATAATTACGTCTATATCATGGCGTTTTAAAAACGATTCTAATTGGATATTTCATGATTATATTTCTTTCGTTTCGATATTTCAAGTTAAATTTTCACGTATTTACCTTATAATCCGAGTAAAAAGTTTTTGTTTTAAATTTTGATCACTATAATAAGACAGCATAAAATCGTTTATTATTATAAATAAATATTTCAATTGCATTAATAATTAATGCATAACATGGGCAAAACTAAAGCCCAAATATTAGCGATGCTGAATTTACCGAAAATGAAATAAAATGGTATTTAACTGTATTTACTATAGAGTATATAGATCTGAAAAAAAAACAGAAGTGCTACATTTGAACTTAGGGATGCTAAAAATCCTATTACGTTCCTTGTTAATCTATGATGCATAGTAATAAAATTTGCATTAATAATTAAATCATAGTTATGTTATGTAATTATAACATAATATTACTATGCTTTACTTCAATGTTTTACAGTTTAATTTATAAATTAAGCTCTATAGAGCTTAAGATTAACAATATCGTGAACCATAAAATATTTTAGAAATAAAAATTAAAAATTCTTTAATTGCTTTAACTTTTATATTTTAAATAACTACATTGGTAATAGTAGCCAATAGGTATAGGCTTGGTAAACATTTTTGACTCACAATATTTTAATAATTGTTTATGAAATAATCGTTTACTCTGTATTGCTCGCTGTAGCTACAAATATTACAATACTCACCAGATATATTACCTTCGAATTATTAAAAAATGAATGATGACTTGAACGCATTTCTTATATAAAATTCTATTTACGCCATAGTTACTTAAATCTATTATCACTTAGTTCATTCGTTGATTTTTATTATTGTACCTTATATAGTCTTTAAACATTAATTAGTTATATTCCACTGCTCAAGGTTTCTACACAATTATAAATACGAGAATATTAATACCTACGTAATAACTATTACTTATTAGTATTTACTATTAACCCTCTCTTATGAATATGTAGTAAAAATTAAATAGCCCACGTATTATAATAATTCATATCGATATAAATATTCGAGATTGTAAAACCCGTACATACTAAAATTGTTTGATATTATATCATTGGATAGTACTACAATGGTTTGAATTTTATAGGTATATAGTGTTATTGAATAGCATTATCAACTGTAAATTGTGATTTACACAACGAATTTCCATCTTAGGTTATATTATAAATATGTTTGTAGCTGTTAAATTATTTTTTAAAGAAGGTAAACAACATTTTAAAACTGTTCTCAATGAAACTATAATAACAGCATCAGCGGAAAATAAATTTTGATTCACCTTCTAAACAATTAGTCTCAAATGGTCAACGAACTGTCACTATATTTATAATGCAAAGTTTGATTTAATTTTTGAAATCATTCCTCAACAAGTTGTACAGAGCTAAATATTATTTTTCGACGAACGTAAATTCAACGGATAAAATAAAACGTAAAAAAGTATACTTTTTAATAATCTCGCGTAGCTTTAAGTTCACTAAAATTCTATTTTTAATTATTATACTACACGAATTCGTATAATAATACAGGTTGTACCTGATTTAAAAGTTTTTTAGTTATGTGTTTTAATAATCAAGTGGAGAAATAGCTATTACTCGAGCTCAGGTACTTTGTTAAAGTGCGATATGTCTTACTAAATTTTTAAAAATCTTTTTATAATTTATGAGGCCTGACGTAAATATATTTGTTATCAAATTTATTCCGTATATCTTAATAAGCAAAACAAATATTAAACATGGAGTATAGACGACGAAGTTAAACGTTTTTATTTAAAAGACTGCCATTAAAAACAAATAGGTTAATTATTTTCTGTTCGATAAGTATAATATGACTAAAATAATCGCGTAGCAAGTATACACAATTCAAATTTTATAATTGTAACGCGAATATCCTTGAGGAGACAATAGTATAATTATGGTATAATTTATATTAATTATTATTGTAAACTGATTTAAGTATGTGCAACAGTTAGCCGTGATGATTATAATGTTATAGCTATAAGAATATCTCAAATATCCGCAACTATACTAATCTAGGCCCGTGTGTAAATACAATTAATGCCACCCCCACACCGAGTTCGATCGCTGCAGGGAAACCGCGCCTTTAATTCATTTTAAACTATTTATAATTTCGGTTATACAGCATAGTCGCAAAAGAAACGTTGACGTACGATTATAGGAGCCTTTAGAAGAACGGTTTTTCGTACGCCATTGGAATGGCACGCCGTGAGTGAAGTGAATTTCGAAGGACTGGAGCGTGACGCGTCAACAATGTGTTTGAAAAAAAGGCGAATAATTTTTTTTTTTATGTAAAAATTTACAAGGAAGCATGTTTGTGTAAATGCAGTAACCGTCCCCGTACACACGCAAATTGCGTGACGCTTGAAGTTTAGCATAAACCAACACTTAAACAGTCTTGGATTCTATCGTTTCGTGTTGTATTAAATTAATAAAACTTAAAATTTAATTATTTATTTTAGTTTTGCACAAATCAACAGAATCATCGTATGCTTATTTTTTAGATTTTCATTTGTATAACCTTTGATTTAATATATCCTTATACATGAATACTCATGATAGTTTTCTAAAAATTTACTTAAGAATTCTTTGATTAAATTCGATCACTCGTATTTTTAGTAAATAAAATTAATTAAATAAAAACCAAAACATATGCGCAAATCGTCAACGAAAACACATATTAATGAAAGAAAACCCGTCTGATTGACCCGCATGTTTGTTTACATTCACACATATATTATTTCGCGCGTGATTGGAGAATCACATTCTAATCGCGTACGTAAGGTGGCCCATAAATGTCCTTTGTATTGAGTAAATAACACTACAAAAGAAAGATATTTTTATTGTCATTAGTTGACTATCAACGACCCATCAAAAATATTTTGTGACTCAGATTAGAAAACGTTGCTTTAAATGTGTTCCAACAAACACGATAAATTATTGTTCAAACTTCATCAATAATTATAACAAAATGGTTTAATTTTCTTTCTTTTTACATATTTTTAAATTTTTATTATTAAGTCTCATTATAGGCCCATGTGTTAGACACTCGCAATACACCTGGTTATTGTAACACTGATATCTAATTTACTTATCAATGTGAGAATAAATAGAACCTTATTTTATAAAAAACAAATCCTTGAAAATTCATAATTTATTCATCCAAACTAGGTTTATACAAATTACTTATTAACGACGTGTGGTAATCATGATATTCACAATGCTATTAAGTAACTCATAAACCATAAATAAGTTAACCTGTATAGTTCACGAAACTCTTATTCTGTTTGTCTTATTATTTTATAATATAAATACATAGTTGAAAAAGATTTGAATACTCATTGATAATTTTAGTTTTCTCTTGCATTTCATTATACCTATGTATGTTTACACAACTCAAATTCGTTTTTATACACATTAGATTATATCAATCATCTAATCAAGAAATACGTTACACTGCAGTTGCAATTATTGTGATTGATAAAAGATTGCCTTTCTAAATTATCCATTTAATATATATATAAGTATATAGTTTTTATGATAGTGCCATTGTCCATAATACTAACTACGGTCGATATATGCGGTAAAGTATAATTTCGCATTGCTTTTTCTTATTGCTGCTGAATACTCACACATCGTGTAAACGTCATACTTCAAAATAAATGTCCGAAGAACAAATTTTCACACCGTCTGTTATGTCAACCAAATTATGATTTTCAACTATTAATCATGTGCTCAATCACTAACATGCGATGTGTACATGGTCATAGAAAGGGGATGGCGAGAGGTGCCTACGCCCCAGGCGCAATTTCTAGGAGAGCGCAAAAATTAAAATCTTGCATTTAATGTTAAAAATTAAACGGTCAATGTTGTATATTTTTTTTACAAAATTTTTAACGTTCTTTATATTAATTAAAGCAATCATTGAAAATAGTATCTAATAAGCATAATATTTTTAAATTAAAAATACATAAGAGTGGATTTTGAAGTTTCACCCGGGTGCAATTTTTGGTTGCTACGGCAATGTATAGCGTTGAACGTAGAAGAAAAATAATCCAGGCATCATAGGCGGATATCGGGGGGGGGGGGGATTTACAACACTAGAATCTGAAAATGATGATTTAAATATTGGTCTAGACATTGATATAACTACACAAAAAAGTGTTGAAAATATTGCAGATAAAAATGTCATTTCCGACTTGAGAACTTTAATAACAGGCTCTGTGCGACCAATTTTAACAGTAAGTACAAATTTATGTAAACACTAAACATAGTTTAAGTTATTATATTATACTTAAATTAAATATATTGCAGTCATATCCACTAACTAAATTTGGTACACAAAGTCGCGCTTTCAATCATAAACATTACAAAACATATGAATGGCTTGAATATAGTATATCAAAAGATTCAATTTTTTGCTTTGCTTGTAGAAATTTTAGTACTGGAAATAGTGGCAATTTTGAAGATAGCTTTTTAGTTGGTTTTAGAAATTGGAAAAGAGCATGTGCTTTGTATTTATGCTTTATTTATAATTTTTTAATTATAATTATTAATACAAGTATATTATAATTTATAGTTGAGTGTTTGTAATAGATCTAAAGGTGGGAATAAAAGTAAACTCAACAAATTGGATGCATATGCTAAAAGTAATTTACATCTTACATGTATGGTTAAATGGTCAGCATATCAGAAAACAAAAGAAACTGGTAGTGTTTATTCTCAAATATCTTCCCAGCATTCATTGATGATTGAAAGTAATAAAAATATATGAAAATGTTAGTTGATATTGTTTTATTTGTAAGTTGTCAAGGATTTGGTTTAAGGGGACACGACAAAACAAAAGATTCTTTAAATCAAGGTATTAAATTAACAACTTATAAGTAATAAGGTAATGAGGAATTTGAAAAAAAATTAATCCTAAAACCAATTATTCAAGTCATATAATTTAAGATGAACATATAAATATATGTGCAGATGTTGTGAAATATATTAATGACGTTGAGGTGTTTGGAGTTATGTGAGATGAAGCAAGGTGAAATATAAATTATGTTTTATATATACGATATATAATATTTTTTCTTAGCTTTATTGGATATTTTTGTATTTTCCAATGATACAATTTATATCTTATTAAATAGATTAAACATTGTACGCCGACAGGTCACATATGTGTATTTTATATAGCACTTAATGTAAAGAACATCATACGAAACCCCAAGTATTGAAGAAATATAATTTGTTTTGTTTTGATAAAATAGTGTGATAATAATATGCGTCACTAGTGTCGGGCATGACACATGTGTATCACCCAAATTTCGAATATACCTATTTATTCAGCATAGGCTTAAAACATTACCTTTAGCTGAATAAGGTTGTAAAAATGACCATACTTTCATCCTGAATAATATATACTAATCATATTGATCTCTTAGATATAGTATCCATGGTAATAATTTTGTTAATGATAATTAAATAAACCCAAGTATAAAGATGTGTTTTATATTCAATGTATATCGAAATAAGGATATAAAGGATAATTAAGTAATAATAATAAATTTGTTTTTAACCTCCTTAATTCCTTTCTTAAAAACTCTAGACGTTTTCCAATAAAGCAACCATTTTTTCGTTGGTGGATGAATCATTTGCTATCGACCGTTCTCACGCTCTATGTTTTAAAATAACTTCCAACTTTTTGCTTCGATGATACGCAATATCATGTTCTTTACAGTATTTATCCAATTTGTTTATTCCCGGATTACTTAAGGTAAGACTTAATAAACATATTATATTTATTTATAATTATAATAATTTTAAGTTAATATTTACTTAACTAGGGAATATAAAAGAAAAAGATAAGAGCCACACAATCTTAAACATTTTGATACTACTGCAACTACAAGTGCTGAACAAAATATTAATGGCAATATTAAAACCATTGAAGATTATTTTAGAAAAAATGCTTTTTTTCCTGTATTTGATGCTATCTTGATAAATTTGGAAAAAATATTTTCTACCGAAAGCCTCCAAATGGCTACAATTGTTGATCAATTTTTTCAATTAAACTTTGAGGAAAGTCTTTTCTTTATAGATAATTGTAAAATAAATATCGTATCGGTTTCTGAAAATTGATTTTTACTTACCTATGCTCTAGTTTTCTAGTTTTATTAAAAGTGAACTTGTATTTTGTATATTTTTCAGGATTTGATAAATGTATCTAAAGATATATTACAGTCAGAAATAGAAGTGGCAAAGAATTGTATATTGCAGTCTACTGATGAAAATTATATAACTTCAAATGATGCGAAAAAGTTTTTAACAAAACAGACTTTCCCTAATTTATATAAACTATTTCAAGTTGCTTTAACAATTTCTATAAGTTCCTCTACTTATGAAAGAAATTTTTCGACCATGCGTAGAATAAAAACTTGGCTTCGAACTTCTATGCTGCAGGAAAGGTTCAACAACACCTCAATATTATACATTGAAAAATAAATTTCTAAATCTATTAATACTGAAATAATTGTAAATACATTTGAACAAAAAAATAGATATATACAATTAAAATAAAAATAATTTAGTAGCTATTCAATATTTTATTTTTTATGTTCCTATTACCTATATATATATATATATATATATATTTGGTGCCTCAGCTAGAATAAAGTAGGAGTAGCACTACAGTTATTTAGCGGAAACGTCGGAAGCGACTGAAAATATTTATTTACGCTAATGAATAAGACAAAAATGTTAAGCCCCCCACAGATGAAACCAAATATCTGCCTATGCCAGGCATTAATATAATTCAAATAGTTATTATCGAAATAATAAAATAATAGTAAAATAATGGATTTAGTAAAGGATTTCATTTCTATATAGTACAATTCGTTTTATATCGGTGTTTACATTAAGACTTATAGACAATAGTCATCTGAATTTTATACCAGAATTTACATGTATAAAATACGTGAAAATAACTTCAAATTTCCGATTTAAAATATATATAAGCAATAGCTTAGTAAATAAAACTAGACGTATTTGTGTGTTAATCAAATTAATAAAATACAATGGACAATACGATAATATAAATTTCAGTCGGATAACTAAAGTTAATTTAATTTAATCATTGATGGCCACTTAACCACTTAACCCCCGTATTTTATTATTTTATTTTATTCGTTAATCATCTAGACCGTCACTTACTAAAACGCAACTCGAGTTTCCTAACAATGCGTATTTATCGTCTGTTCGTCTGTTATTCTTTATCGATGACCAGTTCAATAAAAATAACACGTTTCCCGTCGTTTTTTTTTTTAACTGAATGGAATTTATATACGAACTGCGATTGTAAAATAAATACGGTTTTATGATGTTAAGTTGTTTGAAAAAAATTCCGATTTTAAACCTAGACGAAATAGTTTTAAAGTTTTTCGTAACATTTAATGAAAAACTATCGTATTAGACAAAACTATTGTATTAATAATAATATTATTACTACTACAATATAGAGGGAGGGCAGTTGGGGCAGTAGACCAGGAGCTCGGGCTTCAAAAAAATACCCGGGGCCTGGCCAAGTTCACTACATCTCGGTTATGGTGTCGAGTGATTTATGGATCACCAACATGAATCGTGCTAATAACCTAACAAAATAATTATAGCGTATGCTGTATAATTATAACGAGTCTACAATAAAGTGAATACTACAATATTGATTTAAAACGTAGACAAATAACATTTTCAAGAAAGACCCATAGGCTATAAATAATTATTTTTATTATATTTATTTATTTATTAAAGTTTTAAAGTTTTAAACGGGCCAAGCCCAATTACATACATAATAATAATATTTTGTCTGTATAATAACCATGACTGTGTTACATTATCTCTTTGGTATACATATTTTAAATAAGACACTGGATATCAGTGGCAAGTTTAATACCTCGCGTGAGAAGACCCTGGATTAATTTATTCCTGGGTCCACTGATTTCTCTTCACAACCCTGTATATAGCTGTTAAAAAAAAACTCATTGCGATACATATATATAAATATATTATATTATATTATATAAATTAGTTGGAGAGTGACATTTTGAGACTTTTATTTTCATATATTATGCCATATTGCTTAGTATAATGCCATAATACCGGTAACATATATGAAATGTTTAAATATGTATTAAAAAATACTACGAAATGAATTTAAAATAATTTTATTTAGAACCCTATAATACCGGAATCGAAACCCGAACCCAAGCCCTTATTTTGTATTTTTCAATAACCAGAACCCGAACCTTATAATAAAATAATTCATAATCAGAACCGGAAGCGGAACCGTAAAAACTTGATGGTACCAGTCCCTGTCATTAAGTGTACACAGTTACGATTATTGACATTAAGATATATTCATCTCAGCCAGTTAATATATACAATATTATATACATATTTATTTATATATAAGTAATTACCAAATCATTTTTAAATTTTAAATGGAATTCTAGTTTATTTTTTAAAATAAGTTTATAAACTGGAAGTCTAAAATGCTTGCAAAAATAGATTTTCTAACTTGTTTCTATAATATAGCCTTCAAACTATTAAAAAAAAAAAGAATTTGTTATTTCCTATTGTGAGTTATCGCAATTTGTGATAAATTATACATACTGAACATGTGTATGATATAATATTTAATTTAGTATATATTTGACATAAACTAAAAGTAAATAATGTATCATTTGTGATATTTAAAATATCATTTTTATCTGTAAACAACCATATAAATTAATACAAACTAAATAGAAATATAAAATATGTGATGCATAACATTTTTTTATATTAAAGAAAAATAACGGATTCAAATCGGACCAACAAATTATTCCCGCTTTAAACAACTTTCAAGCATATTAAGGGTAATTGCGTTCATAATAAATTTATGAAACGATCATTTGAAATGTTCCTTGTAATCGTGGTCTTACTTTAAAAAATTATCACTGTAATGAATTATGACTCCTAGGTTCTTGATGACAAAGAAGAACAAACAAAAAAATTATAAAATGATCTACAGAAAAACAAATAACAAATAACTAGTAAATGCCTCTTACTTATGTTATTATAAAGAGTTTTGCTAAAAGGACACGATACTCAAAAGTGTACAATGGGTGTAACACTTTTAAGATTGACGAGGATATGGGTTCGGGGAGGGGAGAGATTAGGGAAGGTGTAATGATAATTAGGTGTAATCATGGTAGTGTCTATGGACTTATAAATAAAATAAATATTTTCTAAGCGATTTTTAGGCAGTAAAAATATGTGAAAGACAAAACTATTCAATATAATAAACACCTTTACTTTTCTTTCTTTTTTAAATAATAAAACATTATGTATGATGTAGAGCATATTTGATTTTTCAATAATTTATCTCAATAATTTTTTATAACAAAAACAAAATGTAGTTCTTATGAATGTTAACATTTAAATAGCTTTGAATCCATTTATTTGAAGGAAAAAATAAAAATGTTACATTATTAATAAAGTTTCTCTCATTGAAATAAAACAAAATTGGACCCTTAATTATAAAATAAACACTGAATGGTTTTGTCCCGTGGATAACGTAATTTCATATTTAATCGACGTATATATCACACCCTCAAAACTTAAAAATGACGTGAAAAAAAGCATTATTGCCAAATAATGCAAATAAATAATTATAAATGTAGAATTAAAAAGAAAATGAAATTAATTTATACGAGGAGCTAAAGGTCAGCATTCGCAAGACTTGGAGGAAAAAAAAAGCAAAAGTCATCAATGTTCTACCTCTATAGTTATTAATTATTAATAACGTCGATTTCGATTAGCTTTAAAACGTTCGCTTTTTTATATACTTCACTCAACATGGTTAATTGATAGTACGCATATTTTTAAAGTATTAACACTGTAATAATATGTTAGTTTAAAAGTCGCAAATCAATTGGATAACCAACTTTATTATTTAACAAAACGCATGCGTTTTAAATTTTTGTGATATTTTCTTAAATGTGGTTTAACTATGTATAAGTATGATTTGATATTATATAGTTCGTAAAGTATTGCTATTCCTGCTGTTTAGGTACGTATATACAACAATAAGTTATAGATTATATACCACATCAACTAAGATAATAGCGGCTTAGTTTTGTAACTCAGTTTACAAAACAATCGTTAATAATAAAATTGTAAATACTTAATGTTTGTACATTTTCATTGTAATACTATAAATGTGTTTTTTTTCTTTTAATTTTTTTATGATAGTTTTTTTAAAATAAATACATGTAAAATGATTGCGATAGAATGTTATAAACATATTTATTAAATGCGGTAGAAATAATAATGGCCGGCGAATTTAATGAATAATTATTATGTCATAATATAATAGCTTCATATTTTGCAGGTAATATTTATTAAAGTTTCTATCATTAAAACGTTATATTATAACACCATATAAAAACTATATAGGTGGTGGCAGTAACTAATATTAATCTGAAAATTAAAAGTATTTAATTCGGACTTGAACAATTCTAAAATAGACATTCTATATGGCTTTAACCAATCAAACTTTGAATTGACCACCGATCGAATATGTTTGACCGTGACACATATGTGTAATATATGTTTTCCTGTAGAACATGGTTCAACTATATTTATACCTATATATATATATATATATATATATATATATATATATATATAAATACCATGGTCGGATAACATTTTTTTACGGCTAGAGACAGTAAAATAATAAGCATTATTTAATATTAAAAAAAATGTATATTAACACATAGAATACTGAAAATTAATTGTTTGAAACTTAAATAAAATTACATCATCTCATAGTTGTTTTTTATTTAATAAAAATTTTATAAAAATACAACATTTTTAAACATTTATGTTTTAAAAATATTATTCAACAATAGATAAATCATTTTAATTTTTTTTATAATTGGTAAATAAAATAAATTAGGAATCCTAGTGTATTATGGTTTATAATAATAAAACAAACTAAAAGAAAAACATCCGATAACTAGAATAATAAATAGAAAAGCAAATTTATGTCTTGTATTTAAGTATTTTCCAAGTTTTATTTTGTGTTTTTAAATTAAGTACACTATAAAAGTATACTTTTTATAAGACGGGTAAATGGGTAGCATTCAATACAGTTTCCCTGAATTAATTACGCACACATTTCCATCAAATGTCTTGTAATCGCCTATTATAAGAAAACAGTATTTTGTGTCTCTATTACATAATCCGTCTAATAATTTTTAGCATAAATAATGTCCAATAAAATATTACTTCTAATATATGCCACGTGGATAGTTTCCGTAATGTGACTTTGAAAATAACGGAATAGTTCAATTTACTTAATAATTTATTAGAATGTATCATCACTCAGAGCATTAGAAATATTGAAACGTGATGACAACGAAATATTCGAATCGCCGATACGATAGTAAAAATATTACTGTAAAGAGTAAAAAAAAAGTTTGAAAAGTGATGTCTGAACACGTAACAAAAACCTATAAGAAAAATATTGTAACGATTTTAAGTTAATTTTTATCTTGTTATATACACTCGTACATCCCTGCGATGATTTCCCGTGCGAAATACAATTGCAATTCATTGGAAAAATATAGAATTAAGCGCCAAACATAATACAGATTGCGAAAAAAAGAGCAATATGATAATAATATGGTACTAAAAATAATACGATAATTACACGGTATTTGGTCATTGCCTAATAATAATCAGAGCCTGATTTAGGCATTTTGAAGCCTTAAGCAAGCTAGAATATGTGACCCCTTGTCAACAGTTGAGTATCTATGCACCCCTCTCCACACATGAGTTGTACATCAAAAATTAATAATTGAAATTTACTTTTAAATTTTTACAGACAAAATTATAATGGTATTGTAGCAATTACAACTTAAGATTCATTTTATTTCTTTGAGATATTAATT
This sequence comes from Sipha flava, assembly GCF_003268045.1. Lineage (NCBI taxonomy): Eukaryota > Metazoa > Arthropoda > Insecta > Hemiptera > Aphididae > Sipha > Sipha flava. Next base: position 790,056 of record NW_020273144.1, on the reverse strand, counting down.
ACATACGATGAAAGTTGTATAAAAAAAAAAAAATTTTCATAAAAATCCGAGGTCCCCTAATAACGGAAGTCGTAGGCCGTAGTTGTTTATCCTGCTTAACTGGTAACTATGACCCTGATAACAATATCATCGCCGGTGGACCGTGGTAACCGAGGCAATACATTGTCAGTAATTACCTACGGTTTATGGCGGTTGGTCACCGGCTCGGTGTCTTAATATCGTAACACTAGGGTAGTAACTATAGATGCATCATCGCAGAGGCGGTTCGACGTAATAATTGCGTTTTGCGGTTCGCCGAACCACCGACAGGTATTTGAGGTTTCCTAAGCAACGAGTACTTGGGTAACACTCGGTGACCAGAGTAGGTAACACACGAGTACACGAACGTGGTTGTTGGACGGAACGAAAACGAACGAACAACGGTCGCGTCTCGGCTCTGTGCCGCGACGGAAATAATTCGTAGACTTTGAAACGTATTGTTTTGCGGCGGCGGGCGAACGGTTGTTATTCACCCCGTTACCTGTTCCCGGGACGCAAACCGAAAACAAATGTCGAACCGCCTTTGCGCGCGTGGGCCCGCGGAAAACATAACGACGACCAGTGGCAACAACGTAAAATCCGTATCATGCCGTTTACCGTTATGATTATGTATAGTAGTATACTGTGATGGAATACGTACCGAACGGAATCTTTTCCAACGAGATCATCGCGCGGCGCACGTGTTACACGGGTAGTCGGCCGGAGACGTTATGAACGCGTTTGCGGTGTCGCGGCTCGACCGCTTACGATAATAGTAATAGTAATAATAATAATAACAATAATGATGATAATAGTAATAGTAACGTTATATATATTCTCGCGGCTCGGTGTGTGGTTCCGCGCACGCGCGTTCCGTCACGGTCATCCGGTTGATTATCGTTTGTTTTTTCGCGCGCGCGTTCCAATCGCCAATAGCGTCACGCCGTCAAACCTCTCACCCGTCCGCGGAAGCCTTAAGCCGACAACCGTGGGGACTCTCGTCTGGTATTATTATTTATCCCCCCCCCCTCCCGGATCACTCCGTCGAGTCGGAGACCGCCCGGTGGGGGTAGTACGGTTCGGTCAGTCGCTGTGAGGGGAAAACATTTTTTGAAATCACCTAAGACTGAAAATAAAATAAAATAAATATGGTCAACGCGTACAGTTTGTTACCGGCTAATGCGGGCAAGGCGAACTCATGACGTGCGAGCACTGCAATTTTATTGACGAGCCGGTTCTTATGTAATTCGCTTTCCAAAAACTAAAAAGAAAAAAAAAATAATATTCAAATACAACTCTTATAAAATTTATAATGATAAACAATGTAACGCGCATAAAACATTTAAAATATGTAGCAGCAAATAGCTGATTTTATGTGTGTAATGTAAAATCACTTCGATCGGTGATGCTTACTAAGTTAAGCAATTCTGAACCGCAGACGTTCGCCGCTCCCGGGTTAGTGTCTCCGCGTTTAATGCATATTATATACGCTCCATCAACCATTCGTTCGTCTTTACCGATATACGTTATTTCTATTGATTGCATTACGGTGACAGTTTAAGGTGGAATAGTGATTAAAAACGATGTAGACCATAATAACTTGACAATATTACTTTCGAGTATTCTTATTGAATGGCAGAAAAAAGGTGAAATTGAGGCTTAGTCTAATGTCCGTACAATTTACATAAAAATCGCATCTGATTGAAATTAATTGTTTATCGTTTTTGTAGTATAAATTATAGAATTAAATAATTAAATGCTAAACTATTGATAATACAATTGATCGTACGACAAGACTTATTATTAATCCTAATCCTAACGAATTGCAGTATGGTGATTTAACTCACACAAACACATCCTCAAATCGCACAACTTCCATCTGATAATTGATTCTCTTGTGTAAGGGAAGTTATAAAATCTTTATTATGTATTAAAACTATGCTGTGGCAACAATTTTTATAAACTTACTTATCTGCTTCCTGTTGGATTAGAAAAATAGAAAAATATACTTGAATTATTATAGAATTGCTCGTATTCTTAAAATAACCCAACAATGTTCCTAACAACGATTAGACAACGGTTAACTGGTTTTACAACCAGCCGTAGCTGGTGGCGTACCACACCAACTTACGGTGTCAGGGCGAAATCGAAGTTCATGTCGTAAGTCGGACCTGGTAGGCTTTTACAAGAAAACTTTAAAAGATTATATTAAAAATTGAAAATTAATTTTTTAAAGGCGCAATTCGAATTATCAACGTATCATTAATACTCGTTATAAAAAGGATCGTGAACATACAAATTATCATTTTCAATGATCAATTTCATCAAGTCAATGATTGATCAAGAAAATACTGTTATTCTTACGAATTTTGGGAGAATGTATGAAATATTGAATTTAACGAATACGAATTATGAATATTTATTAATTTATGTTGGCTCATAATAAACTTGGTATGCAACGATAATATTAATTATATTAGGTAGGTACACAATAAAACACATATTTCTGATAATTATCTAAGTATTAATTACCTGCGAATAAAATAATAAGCAAATAAACTAAAAGACTGAGAATTAAATTATATTTTATTACTTAAATTGTTACCTAAGTCTGCGATGCGCATGTTACTACATTATGATAATTATGTAGGTATTGTTAACTAAACCTGTTTGAATGTAGGTGTTATCTGCAACGTATTTACTTGACTTCAAAGTACTCTAAAATGTATTTTTTCGTTATTAAATAGGTATTTTGATAATTTTGAAACGAGTTAATGTTAAAATATATAATTTTAAGCCCGATGAGTTGATTTACTTGAGGTGCCCTTGGCATTTTTTCTCAAGATGTATTTAATTATCTAATTACCTACTATGATTTGATAGCCTCTCTTTGCACGTATAAACAAATAAACTTATATAATCGTATACATTCGGTACAACAACTAGGGTAACTCGATCAAGGATAATAACAATACGTAAACATAATCATTTGGAACATTAATTTCAAGAATTCAATATGTTTGTTTTATACATGTATAATATGGAATGGTTTATCTTCGAAACAATATAAGAACGATTGGCGATGAAATCGAATTAATTTACGTACTTTAGTTACATTATTTCAGCAGCCCATACCTGAAGCACAGATTTCTTTACTTGTGCCAACAATGGTAAAAATCAAAAAACGCGATTATAATTTTTGTTCGAAATAAAATACGCGTAAACCTATAGTGCTTCGTGTTGCGGTTGGAATCATTGCACACGTTTTCTGAAAAATCACTATAAAACGATAAACAACTTTTATTACAATAGACGGTGGGTGATACACAGCCTCGCTGTGTACTACTCGTAGCAATGACTTGAAAATATGTATGTAACTTTTTCTCAAGATCCAAAAAAATAAAAAATAAATAAATGGGACCACTAGAGAAAGGAAAATAATGAAAGTCTAGGAGAAAAATAGTTGTCGACGAAATAAACACCCGATAAACAATACATGGTGTACGCGACCCTTTGAGAAACGCACACGGAAAACATACAATCCGTGTCTGTGTGTCAACCGGTTGTAAATAATGTACAATTACACGTGCGGCGTTCGTACATATATAAATACCAAGTACCCGTGAACGGTAATGAGTTGTAAATTAAATCGATGTTACGAAAACAGCTAAACCACAGCCGTGCGCACGTTTTAGTGTCGGTCATTTCCTGTCGCACGACTACGCGTACACGAAACGAGAACGACAAAACGTCACCGGTAAACCCGCACGTTTGGCCCGTCCGATCGCGGACCGGACGACGCTGAGTCAGAAGCAAGTGGACACGTCCGCACTACCCCGACGATCGTACCGAGCGCGGCGAGACTCGAATCGGAGGAAAAAATCGAACATTTTGTGCAACTGTCGCCTGTGCACTGCGTGCGTGTAAAAAATTACTGTGCATAATTGTGTATCAATAAACACGATGAAGTAAATATCGATATTGTGTAGCGCGTAGCTTGGCGTGGAAAAATAACCATGATGCTGTTTTTTTTCTCAATCATTATTAGCTGTTAGTACAAAGTTTACACTATAAACTATTAAACTCTGAACAATTATAAAGCATGTTACAAATAACAGGATATGTGACATTTTATCTGGATTGCCGTATAAAAATTATAATTATTTAATTATGATAATTATAATGATCATATTCATTGTAGCCTCGAAGATCACATAATTATTATCATTTTTATAATACTAGAGCAGTGGTTCCCAACCTTTTTAGTAGTAGTACCAATTTCGTAGAAAATCTTTGACGCCCACCAATAGTTACACATGTATAATATGCACATACGTCAGTTATTTATTAAATTTATTTATACAATTTATTTATTAAAAAAAAATTGTTTATCAAAAAAAAAAAACTATCGAACCAGATTATTCAAGAGTTAAGTAATTTAATGTAATTTTGGATTGTCCTCCACAAGAGAATCAATATCTGGATTAAAAATGAAAAATTTTAGCCTTAAATCACTCAAAATTAAATTTATTCCTACATTTTTTTTTTTAAAAAAATTAAAGTAGAAAAAGCTCGTTCACACAGACACACAGGTTGTCGAAATATAACCCACCAAGTTTCTAAGTCAAATTTTAGAAATTGCTGGGAAGTCTTGCCGAATATTAAAAAAAATAAATAAATAAATAACTAGAATGCTAATAATGGTATAGTTTTAAAAAACGATTTTAGAGTCTGATCACATGAAAGTTCAATCAACGAATCTTCTTCATTTGCTGATATTTAATAATTTGAAAATATATGTAAGTAATGTTAATATAATATGATTCACGGCCCAGTACCACTTGCTCGCGGCCCATGGGTTGGGAATCGCTGTACTAAAGATATACCGCTTGCGTGACATGACGCATTGCTTTTTTATGAATTTGAGAACTTTCCCATGAAACATTAAAGTTTAACGTTTACAATACCCTGATGCTTATGTATGCTTATATATATATGCCAATGTGCATTTATAAAATGCGTTTTCGTGATAATTATAGTTAAGATTTATTAAAATATACGTTTACCGGTATATCACGTCAAATTCCAAACCTACTGATCTGCTTACTAATCTGTGGTGAAAAATGATTACGATTACGATGGATAAAATCGAATGTACTCAATAACCAGTCCGGACATAGAATATTTGCGAGAAATCGATTAAAAATGGGATCTCGTACGAAACATAAGTCCCATACGCGCGCGGGCTTTGTTGAAGTTGACGAGTGCGAATTGTAAATATGAGCACACACGCTTTAGAAAAGTTCAGAGCATCCATACCGTTATTGTGGACGAGAATTCTGGAATGCCAATCGAACCAACGTTGTTTTCCATCTCTATGCAAGATCTAAGCAAAACACTTGCCAATAAAGGGCGGTATAAAAAATAAACATATTCGTTAAGAAATTTCGGCTTTCACATAGTCACACGCAATCGAGTTGTAACTAGTGTTTGAAAATTTTATGAAACATAAGATTATGAAATATTTCGGTATTTTGAAAAAAATTCTTTTATATACATATATATATATATATATATATTTAATGCTATATAGGCCGTTGAGGCCTTTTGCATGCTTCTATCAAGTCTCGACGAAATTTTCTTTTATATAGGTTTTATTTTTATGGATATTGCACATTTTTTAGATAAAACAAGACCTGTTAGTGATTGTTTTCATTGGTATTACACATTTACAGTATTTACAATTTTTTAAGGAACAAAAAAAATTTAATAGGAATATAGTTTAGTTAATATATTTAGGATATACCTGTAGTCTACATGGAATTAATGTATTAAATAATTATATAATATAATTAGTATTATGATTTATAAAAAAATTATACTTAAATAATAAAATTTATAAAAAACCTATACCACATACCTGTATCAGTTGAATGAGTTGTATCATATTTAATGTTTATAGGGCATTTACAATAATCTAAAATGTGGTTGAGTTGTCGAGTTGCATTTTTTACTGTTGTCCAATTGCAGTAAGTCGATGATAAACTGAATACTGGGAAATTATATCAAGTTTCATTACAAACGTTATAATAGACCTATGGATCATTATTTTTCTAAAGAAATAAATATACAGTAACAATAATTAAAAATAAATTCAATGTGTCACGTTCTTGTGAAATATTGCAAATGATATATTTCAAACTTTGAACACTTAGTTGTAACTCGGTGCACCGAATTCGCATTAGGCCAAGACGCGATATTTTCTGTGATCAATCAGTTAGAACTTACTAGCGCAGTTGGCCTGCGTTATATAAGTATTCACGACAAAGTTTGCTGCAAACTTGCCACATGCTTTAGAAATCGTTTTATAATATAATATTTTGCGTTATCACAAAATTTAAAACTATTTTTAACAAAGTCGAGACATTTTAAATATGTACTACAGAAACAACATTAATCGAAGCCGACTGACATTAAATTTGAGTCTTATTTGACGTGAGTCATTTTCTGTTCGATTTTCTGTTTATCCTTATTGATATTATTCCTTTACTATAATCTTTTTCTTACATAGTGTAGTTTATTTTTATTTTTCTTATCTCTTACTTTGTACTATCTTACATAATGTATTTCGTTATTACGTATTTAGCTATATGTACTGTTTGCCTTACGGGCGTTATCATTGTTTACGATGAAATTAACATACATTTAAACAATGTATTGTCACTCATGACTGAACATCGTATCACTTAGGGTGACCGCACACTAGTAAAGCAAAACTGCTTTAAAACGCCTAAAAGCGCTTTATTGTGACTTATATAAAATAAAACATTTATATTTTATGGAAAACACGCACACTGTTAAAGCGCTGTCAAAACAAAACATTTTTGACTTTAGTCATGACTAATATTGTTTTGTTGAAATAGAACGTGTGCTATTTCGATTAGTCATAATCAAGCAGTCACTGGATGGTTATACCTAGAGCCCGAATTTATATGCATTTGCATGTTTATACTAAGTCTATGCACATCTATGGAGGTTTAAAATGTCCACGATTCTTATCACACCGAATTTAAACACCAAGTTTTATATTGCATATTTTGTATATCTCGAGGGTTATTGCATATTTGTTCATAAATGCATAGAACATGCATATTTAATGGATTTTTAATAAATTAACTACACATTTTAATTTACAGTAAATTTTATAATCGCCTCGAATAGAGCACAAATAGACATGATAGATATTAAATTTCAAAAATATTATTTTAAAAGGTATTTTTTTTTTTTAAGTTTTTAATTAGTTTTTTGATAGTAGTAACTTCAAATTATCTAAAATATTTATTTTCAGTTTTTTTTTTATTTTACTCTCGTTTTTAAGTTCCCTAAATGTTTTAGATTGATTTAAATGATTTAAAATATAAAGCAGTAGATATTATAGTTCTTTTTTTGGTTTTGATAAAATATTTAGAATTTTATTTGGTATAAAAGTGTGATTAAAAAAAAAAAAAAAAACCACATTTTATAAAGTATAACATAATGCATATAATTGCATATTTAGCCACTTTTTCTTTGCATATTTGCATCATATTTGACACTTTTTAAATGCATATAAATCTTATATACTATACGTATTATCTGAAAAAAAATCATCTGAAATAAAAATTAAGTAAATAAGTACAAGGTACCATATAATGTGTATAATATTATTATTTATTTTATTCATTAGACTTATAAAATATCTGTGGAGCATGAAATTAACCTCGAAAATTTAATATCGATAATCCAAGAATGTCAGTCTCTTTATGATTACAAAAACAAAATTTATTTTCTTCCTGTTCAATTTCTTTTAAAAGAAACAATAAAATAGGAATAGCAACGTCCTCCTCGTCAGGTTATACTGGACGACTGGTTTTACTTTGATTTGACTAACTATGTTTTATCTAGTATGCAATCATAATAATGCTTTATTTTGACTTAAAGCAAAATTACTAAACATGACTTAAATTCCTTCAGTCAATTTTGCTTTACCAGTGTACGCTCGGCCTTAGGTGACGGAGTTTTTCCTAAGCCACGCTACGTCTTGACGTGCGAAAAATTGCAAGCGTCTTTTCGTAACGAGTTATTGTCGGTAATAACTGATAATCGATCTATAGTCGATCACGCTTGACGTCATATAGGCATTTTCCGTTAAGCTTTATCTTATGAAAAATCTCCCCGACCGGAGTACGAATATTAAGTTGGCGGCCAATGAGGAAAAATCCCATGTTTGTAATAACAACTTTCTAAGGTTAACAAGTAACCACAAATATATGCATCACTAAGAAACGATGTATTAACAATAACAATATAACAAGTACGTGTACAGTAACAATATAAAAATTATATAGCTATGGTTTTATTGTGTTTCGCAAGTTTTCGACTTCAGAGTAATGACGTCGAAAATACGTACACGTCCATCAAAATACAGTCATTAAACATGTACGCATCGTTACTCGGCATTCGGACTTTAATTAGTCGCATATGAGCACAAAAACGCATACTTTAGAGACATCGGCTGACTCATTCAGTGCGGACCGGGACTTTGTTTTAAAAGCAGCTCCAAAACCATTGTTTAACCTATTACACTATTTTAACATTTATGTCATAACACCTCACATTTTTTCAGTTGAATCTTCAAAACACGAACAAATAATACAACACATAGGTACATACGTGGAAACAATCATTTATTGACTTATTTATTAAGGAATTATTATTTTATGCAAAATTCCAAGTGGTAAATGAAGTTTTAATAAATATTCTTGGTGCGACAAATGACGTAATATTGGTCATTATTGAAAATGTTTCATTTGTAATTCGAAGATTTTAAAGAGAGCAAAATTTTTGTTGTATTATAAAAACTGCAATAAAATGTTATTAAAACCGAACGCGCCAACCCCACAATTCGACCTTTGGCCAGTCCTTTGGAAAATTTCCCGATATGCCAGTCCGCCCCTGCCTGCAGATCGGCGGAAGCGTTACGATTATTACGGCAAGTATAGGTTTTAATGATTTTTTTTTCCCATGACAACGCGAGGCGGTATCGTCACCCTCGGACCATAAAAGGAAAACATATCACGTAGGATTTTTGATGTGCTGACGGTCCGTCGGTCGCATTTATTTGTTTATTTATTTTCAAACGAAACCCTGCGAGTCTCGAGCGATACATTAACACGTCCCATGCACATGCGTTTGACGATAAAAATTGAATCGTGCAAAAAACAAAAAAATAAAAAAATCCAAACTCCTCGTGATACGTAACCCTCGTGACCCTGTAATGCAGCAAACAGCTTTCAGCGAACTTCCGACTGGAACTCGTGACTTGACGAGATAACGCAATTACGAGAACCGTCGGCAAATGTGCTAGCGGTGCATTAGTTTGCAGTCAAAGTTGATTAACGTTCACGTCGAGTTTTAACCCAATAAGCGACATCGTCGCGATTAATTCGCATCCCGGTCGCAGTGCATTAAGCTCGCTCGAGCTCGAACGGGTGCCAGACCGCGACCGCGGAAATCTAAGTCGCTGTGTCGATGTCGAAACTCACCCATGTACTTCAAACCCAAGTGCGTACAGTGTTCGAAGCGGTGTTTTCGTTGATCCGCTCACCGCTGTACTACGTATTGAACACGTACAGGGATCAAAGGGTTCGGACGAGAGAGCTTGCAGCGTTTTGCCAACACTCCGAACACAAGCCAGCTAAATACGTCTCCAGACGAATGACCGTGACAAAAACATAAACTACCTACATCAAAATATTCTTTATGGTTACGCATAAAAAAAAAAAAATTAGATTATTATGGGAAAAAAAAATAAATTATAATAATTTTTATTTATATTTCCCGTAATAATTAATGGGGGAAAAAAATACAATTAAGTGTGTTGTTTTCAAACTGTCGATTATTTCAACCGAAACATATCTATCTTTTGTCAATCATACCGATCGACGGAATAACGTGATAAGACTTTTTTAAAAACTGTTTTAAATTCTATATTATGTGTACTTGAGATCGATAAGTCCAATTTTTCTAATACTGATCGGTAAATTCCACAAATTTGATATGAACATTTTTATAATTTAAGAAATTTTAAGTGTTAATTGATCAAAATTGAATTTAAAAACTTTAACTGTGATTCAGTCAATCTCGTGTAGACAAAATGACGAATTCAAATCACTTACTAGAAATCTTGTTATTTGAAATTACTAGGTTGATTACCAGTGGAATTGGCAAAAAGTACACACAAATGATACATGCATTGTTGACCGTTCCATTTTTTCGTGTGTAATGACTTGTTTTGACGCAATTTTTTCAGGAATGACTTGTATGTACATTTCGACGAATTTTTCGCAATCGAAGTATTTATGTACAACTGATAGGTACATATTGTATTATATTATATCGGATTTTTTTCGTATACCTACTTATAAATTATATTATTCTATAAGTTTATATTTTATACAATTTACTCAATTCGAAATTTCACTCCGGGCTCTAATGACTATATAGGCGTAACAAAACTATGTAAGGGATTAATTAATCTCCCGAATATTTATCTGTCCATCACATAATAGATAAATATACAAATTAAAAATTAAGAGTCAAAGTACCAAAGTTACCAAAGTAGTATAAAAAAAAAAAAATGAATTAGCCTTTCAAAAATAAAACTCTACTTGTGCATATGAACGACTGGCGGTAGTATATTATTCTATATATTCATATTTAATACAATTATTATCTACAGTATTCAACAATTTTATTACTATTACAAAATGGAATTACAGTTGTCACAGTTTTTCATGTTGCTAGAATTAATCAATCCGCAATCGTATAAAATTTAATCTTCTTTTCTAATAAAGATGTTTTGTTTTATTTGTTATAATTTATTTACCAACTTTTGCTATTACCTCGGCACATTATTATATTATATTTATTTCTACATAAAAAAAAAAAATGAATATCTTACATTATTGTAGATGCACCAAAGAATTTGTTATCGTCGCTGAATAAACCCGTATCATGATTTATCACAATTAAGTTGATAATCTGAAATTATTTGGTAATTGAGTATTCGGAATCGAGTCGTTATCGTCGGTCCTCCCACCAGGATCGACGAGAAGGTGGGGCAGTGAGGACTAGAGCTCCGTGGCCCGTAACCCCAAGAGGACTCGTCGTCTTGGCATTTTATACAAAATTATTTTATAATCTCATTCGCCATAGCATGATGAGATGCAAATCTTAATATTTCAATTGAACGAAAATTTCTCGGCCGAACAAGTGTAAGTAAAGGGGACCTGGGATCTATCAACCTCGAGAACCTCAAAAGTTCTTGCCGGCTCTGCGCCTCGCTAAACTAATAATCAATTACTATGCTAACATGTGTACACGCATGCCCTAATGTTGTTACCTATACTGAACCCCTTAAAAACGGTCCGTTCGCAAAGCCCTTAAAATGTCCAGACGTTTATTGAATGGAAACCAACGGCAAGTATGTTTGTACATAAAAAAAAAAATCTATTTGATTATTAAAAGAAAAATGTTATTGTTTAGTTGTTCCAGACGCCATGATAGGGCGCGAGTTGAGAAATAAAAAAAAAAACATTTTTAAAAGCGCCTGAAAAAATGTACGCATAGGCAACTTAAGCATCGTTATTATAATGCCATTGCAACAGCTCTGTTCCAGTAGTGCATGTTTAAACATTTACTCCCCTCTGAACACCAGTTAAGTGAGCTATATTGTACGTCAAATTCACAGCGCGCGTATATTTTCACTGTCAAGTTTCTGAACAAAAGACAAACAATAGCCATCGAAAAACGTTAAAATCCATTAAGCGATCAAATTAGTAACTACTATAAAATTGTAATCAATTCATACACTTATTTATATATGAACAACACCACACACATTGTAATTTTCCACAATAATTAATAAATCTTTAACACAATTTTTTTTCATCAGACTTATACTATATAACTGTATTTGCTTTGGAAGTTATATACTACTATATATATATATATATATATATATATAGTATATTTTATCAATGATGGTAGTGTATATATATATATATATTATATATTTGTATATTTAAGACTTTTTGATCCATAAAATGAATTCCGTATTATTTCAACTTCTTGATATTTCTCAGAACATCAGTGAGTGAAACAAGGTCCAAGTCAAGTGAGGTTCAGCTTTAGTGTTTGTTTTTTGCAATTATTATTAAATGTTCAATAATAGAGTTAACTACCATGAATTATTTTTATAAAGATTTTCATCTTTCATAAACTATTTATAACAAATATATATTAAAAGGTTCATTTAAAGGAAATATAAAAATAAAATTTGTATAATTGCATAATTTAAAAAGATATTTTATTGAATCCAAACACAAAGAATTAAAATAATTATAAACACATTAAGAGTATAATTGTTCGGGTATTCCATCTTTTTTACGATACAAAATTGTACCCCATGCTTTCTTAAAATCCTCTGAAATTACTTTCATTCGACGCTCACGGAGAGCCAATAATCCTGCTTCAGTACAAATAGCCTGTAAAAAAAATTGTTATACAACAACAGAAGTATTTTGATGTAAATATTAACTTGAATTTAAGCATAATTAACACAGATTATAAATTAATATAATAAAAAAATAATAATACAGTAACATTTTAAAGAAACATTTATGTTTACCTTAATATCAGCACCAGAAATATCATCCTTAGCTGAAATAAGTTCCTTTATATCAATGTCTTCAGATAATGTCATTTTAGATGAATGTATATTAAATATACGAAGTTTTGTTTCATCATTAGGTATTGGAAATTCAATCTTACGGTCAATACGTCCAGGACGTATCAAAGCTGGATCCAAAGATTCAATACGATTTGTAGCCATGATCACCTTAAAAATGAAAACAATTTAATTAAGGAATTCAAGCTATTAAATAATATAATAGTATACCTTAATATCATTATTATCATCAAAACCATCCAACTGATTCAAAAGTTCCAACATGGTACGCTGAATTTCACGTTGACCACCAGAATTTGAATTATAGCGTTTAGTGCCGATTGAATCAATTTCATCAATAAAAATAATGGATGGCGCATGCTCTTCAGCTAAACGGAACAGTTGTCTTACTAATTTAGGACCATCTCCCTAAGAATTTATAATAAATTATGAATTTTTATAAATTATAGATATTTAATAGTTTATGTATAACATACCAAATACTTTTGGATTAGTTCAGATCCAACAACTCTCAAGAATGTTGCAGATGTCTGGCGTGCAACAGCTTTAGCTAAAAGCGTTTTTCCTGTTCCTGGCGGTCCATATAGAATAACACCTTTGGGAGGCTTAACACCCATTTCTTCATATAATTCAGGATGAGTAAGAGGCAACTCAACAGCTTCTTTTATTTCTTGTATTTGTGTTTCTAAGCCGCCAATGTCACCATAAGTTTCTTGAGGTGCTTTTACAAGCTTCATGACAGACACCAAAGGATCCACATCATCTGTCAGCGCTCCAACCACTGAATGATTCTATTATACCAAAATATATTTACAATAAAGTTAAAAATTAATGTATATGTTATAAATAATTTAATTTACTTTGTGATGTAGTAGCAGAGTGCAACCGGGTATTAACAATTCTTTGTTAACAAATGACATTACGTTAACATAATAATCACTGCTGACAGATGATGATACAATAGCATGATCTTCATTAATTAACTCTTTCAATACACCAACATCCATTGGAGTACCACGTATCTCTTCAATTTTTAAAAGATCTGTCTAAAAATTATAAACAAAAAATTTGATATAAAAATCCTGATTTTTACTGTATAATGTATATTATAAATAAATAAAATGCATGAGATTTATTGAGATTAAATTTCATGTAAATACAACATTAACAAACACAAGAAGAAGTTACTAATATAATAATAATAATAATAATAATAATAATAATAATAATACTAGTATGGATAATTTGACTTAAATGAATTATTTAATCATTTGAATCTCAAAAATGTCATGAAATAAGTGGTTTGTAGTAGCAACGTATAATGTAGTATAATAAATATAATATAAATAATGTAATATATACCTCATCTTCTTCTTCTTGGGACTTTAATCTACCACAGTTTACAATGAACTCTTCTTCCATCAACAGATAGTCCTTAATACGTTCCAGTTTCAACAACTTCAAACGGCAATTCTTGTCCGGTTTAACTGCGAGATGATACATGATTGATGATTTATATCGAATCGGATTTTATAAGGCATTACGACGTATTATACGTACTAATCGGTAGTTTAGAAGCCGCGTCCGGACCCTTGAAGATCTTTTTGCGGGACACCGGTTTCGGAATGATCGGCTCGAACTGTTTCTTAGGCTGCTGCTTCTTCTCTTCATTCTCATCGCTTGACTGGCTTTGGCCCTAGACAAAAAACAATAAAATTTGAAAAACAAAGCAACGGGTAAACAACAGATACCGACCATTTTGACGGAGCGAAGCTAACTGACAACGTCGAACGGCCGCGCTAAACGAACGGTTACACACGGATATCACAAGACGGACGAGAAGATCGCGGAGAGCACCGAGAACGAACGAGACAAGTGCGCACGCCGAGTGAACCGTCAGCCAACTGACATCAAAACACCGTCGTCCGCGAGAGGGCCTCGGCTCGTTGGGGTTGCTGCGCGGCTGCGGCAGCGGCGGCGACAGTGCACCCCCACCCCACTATTGCCAAATACGAAGAAATCCCGGCGAACAGGTACACCGGTTTCCGCAGTAACCGATGACGGCGGAGCACCGTTGCCAACATAACCGCCGGGGCGCTGTCGGAACGCGTGCCGCCGTGACGCTGTCGAACAACTGTCGCCGAGCGGACGGACTTAACCCTCCCTCTCGGCCCCGTCGCCGTTGAGTTCGACGCAGATGAGGGGTTGTGAATTACGCGGCGGCGTTACGAATCCCTTCGGGGATGCTGCTAGCCGTCCAACGCATCGCACACGCGTACGTACCCGCGTCTATTGTCCGGTGATTTTCGAGCCCCGGGGACACACTTTGTGCGGGGCGTAATCCGTGATGCCAAACGCGGTACATCACGACGCTAGCAGTCCACACCGTTTTGATCGATTGACTGGCGTGGGGGATTTGAGGCGAAAACTGCTCGGGTGGCCGCACCAATAAAACACCGCACCGCGAACGTCATAAAAACAACAACGTCAAGACCCGAACCGCACGGTTCAAAAATAGTCGTGAACACGCGGATTTGCAACACGAATATTCGTTATTTATTTCAGTCGCGTAGATTACCTGATAGTTTTTTTTTTTTTTTTTTCAAAAAAAATTGTAATGTAATTGTTTCATATTATCTCGTTGAAAAATGTTCGTGGCCAGGTCGTTTTGATTTTTGCCGTTGAAAAGAGAGTTTTGTACAGGAAATTTATAAATTTAATACCGACTTATTTCGATTCGAATCACTGACGCGCAACAGGGCTTGGAACGGTTAACGTTACCATGTCATATCTATGTTTAGTCGTTTTGCATTTTATTAACGGCAGTCGTGGATTTAGGCAACAAGTAAGGGATATCGTGACGACGTGTACTGTTGTAAATGTTTTGTTCTGCAACCACGGAATCCCATTCGGTATTAAATTATGTTTATTACTTTTGATAAACAATATCTCATAGGTACGACGAAACCCAATTGTATTAGTTACAAATTCTAAAGCTATGAAAAAAATGAATAGTGACCACATAAATCAAACCGAGTGCCTATATTAAGGTGTCCGCACACTGCCGCGGTAGCGGTGGCGATAAAACTGTACACACGTGTTGTAATGGGAATTCGCACGCTGCAGCGGTAATTCGGCTACGGTAAAATATCGCCTCGCGATATTTATAAAAACATGCTCGATTTTATCGCCACCGCGCAGCGGTATTTTCAATTGACATTATTAATTTTTTCCCCAAAATCAATGTTAGTACTTCAAATAAATTTGTATTATTAATTATTATTTTAAATTATTTAATACTATACTCAAACTAACTCTATACTTCTATATTAAGATTATGAAATTATGGACAATATACGAAATTAGAAATTATTTTTTTTTATTCATTATTAACTGACTAACTACTAACTAATTTGTTTTAGTATACTTGTAAGTTAAAACTTCGTATTTAAAATTAAAGTTCGATTATATGGATAATATTGACTTCGATTATTTCCTAGAAACTATTCAAGTGTATTTAAATAATAGGTATAATATATTATATATACATTATAAATATAATAGTAAAAGTACACAACTTAGTACTAACGTACTATATAGATTAAT
Source organism: Sipha flava (assembly GCF_003268045.1). Lineage (NCBI taxonomy): Eukaryota > Metazoa > Arthropoda > Insecta > Hemiptera > Aphididae > Sipha > Sipha flava. The sequence continues at coordinate 773,642 of NW_020273144.1, read as the reverse complement.
CGTCAATTTATAAAATAATATACTGTATTACATAGGAATAAATTAATTAACTATACAATTATTGTGTGTAATATATAAATATATTATGCTTATACTGGATAAAAAATCGCCAATGCCACCGCAGCAGTGTGTGGGGACCTTTATACGATTTTTCAACCTTGTTAGTATACATTGAATTTAAGATCAGACCATTTTCCCCATATTACGCGAATGACCTGCCCATATTAACCGGTAATAATACAAGTGGTGGAATCCACTGTACCTAAAAAAAATTTGAAAATGTTGTTCGTCGAGCGTTTATTTTTTTTTTTGACAGACAAAAACAAAACTACCCTTATCACTGTTACAGTATCGTCACCTATGGCTGTAATGACACAAAAATAATTAAAAACGGTTTATAATTAAGTTTTTTTTTACTGTAATTTGTAATAATCGTGCTCCAAATATCGGGTCCATAAAATGTCATTAACTTAAGACAATGGAAAGTTGAGTTTCACAATTAACGACGTCCCTTATGGATCGCGTGGGAAAATTAATTATAATGTCGTCTGACGCTTTTATGTCTCGTTTGATATCTCTGTGGAGTGGGGTTACTTTCACATTTAATTTTTTCTTAACCCTTGCAATTGATTTTTTTTTTAAGTCGGATTATACCGCACAATGAACATTCAAACATACAATCGACTATTTAATTACCAGTTTTTCGCAAAACCCTCGGCAATATTAGAATTCGAGGACTCAGTCAATATTCACATGACATTCAATGAATGTCCGTGGCAGGTGAAAACTGTATAATAATAGAATCTTTATACGAAAATAAGCTTCAATTCACCACATACTATTACAGTATATTTTAATAATATCAGTGTTTATTCAAAATAATGCTATTTGCTATGTTCTTCTAACAGTCAGTTTGTTGTAAAAACGTTTTTTTTTATTAGCAAACATTGATATTATCTGAAACATATTTGAATTCTAAGACGTTGCTAAAATATTTGGAAATATTTTTTATTTACACGATATACATTAATACATACGTTAGGCCCTGGGCGAGTGTCCCGTTTACTCTACCCTCGGTACGGCACTGTCTCGATGTACCTGCAAGTGAGCGCCGCATAAAATCATATAAAACACAATTCTTTTGTACGGAACACGACAAACTCTCCACCCCATAAGTTATGTTTTGAATGCGCCACGGGGAATGAAACGATAATGTTTCTACCCTTGGGCGACGGATTTACGACAAGGGGTCGCGTTCGTAATTTACAGACGGATGAACAAAACGTGGTCGCTCCGGCAATATTCTCAATAATAACCTTTATCCATAATATAATATACCCCCACACTCGTGCATAGATAATAATAAAATATTTTTTTCGGAGAATTTCTTAAATATAAATGATATCAGGTCGTACAATTACCTGAATAGAAGGTGCTTACTTATTTATATGATGAATAAGAACTAAATCGTTTGTAATACTTATGTCGCTAATAATACGCGAGTGTCAGGGTCGGCGGAGAGCGTTCTCGTCTTTTGAAATTCCAAACCATTATTGTTAATAGTATGAACAGTATAATATTTGGCCTGCTTTTTTGGTTTCGTGCACTACACACATTTTGGATGCACATAAAAATATATATTTTAAGAGAAAAAAAATGAAACGAAAGTCGGTTTATAAAATTAGTAAATGAGATGATCGATAAAAATGTATGGATTCGGTCACAGTGGCAACATTTTAGTTTTTTCTAGAATAGGGTAGCGGCAAGTTCTTATTAAATTTTCGACTTGGCAGCTCAATTTACCAAACTTCCGATTTACGTGGTGAGAGGAAGACGTCTAACCAGTCAAAAAAGATATCGATTTGTACTTTATACGTGGGTCTTATACGTACTTGTCTATATCCAATGGCTTTATAAAAAATCTATTTATATTTTTATTATGTTCCAATCAGTGGTGTAATCAGGGGAGGAAGTTATTATGGAATACAAATTAAAAGTTATTGCACATTTTATATTTTCATCTTCTTTCCACCTAGAGCACAGGGAAAATTGCAAATAATACCATCAATTGATTTAAAAAAAAACGCATATAAAGCAAATCGATCTTTTTTGGATTAGTTTTTTCATTTCGATTTGAAACGTTTCATAACATCGATTTATTTCCAAGAATCTCTCATCGCTAGTAGGTACTGACAAAGCTATTTCCCACAACTGCAAAGAGGAATAAAACCCGACTTACGAACGAGCTACAGTTTCTGTGTAGTAATAAAATTTAAATATAATATTAAAATATTATATCACATTATTAACAGCCTTTAGTCGGTTTTTCGTGTGCGATTGGCATGGCACGCCAAGCTTGCTATGAGTCTCGAAGGACTGGCGCGTTACACGCCAAGAATGTGCTAAAAAAAGCGACACATACCAGTCCTTCATTATTTCGTTTGGAGCTGCAATAAACAAAGCGTGCCGTGTATATGCTATAACTCACTTTATTCCCGCGTGATTGGTGTGGCACGTGGAATTTTGTAAAAACCAACACTTCAAATCGTTTCCACCGCGGCGCGTCGTTCCGTCTTGTTGTACGTTTACTTTCCTTTACTTAAATTTAAACTATAACCAATATTTATTTTTCAACTATACATGTAAATAAATAATTCTTAAAAATTATGTACAAATTAAAATGAAAGAAAATAGCTATTGCATAATAGCTATTCATTTGTTGACCCAAAATAATAGAAAAAAAATCACAATGGGTTACGAATTGGAAAAGGAATCGAAACTTCAGTGATATTCCACTACTTTGTATTTTTCAACCACGAAATATCTGTTGGCCTCCGGCTACACAGTTTTACAAAAATCAACCGATTTATCATAAGGCTTGTTTTTAAATTTTTATTTATATTATCTTTTGATTTGATTTTCCATAAACATGGAAATTCATGATATTTCTCTAAAAAGTTACTTATGAAGACCTTTTTCAAATAACTTGAGTTATTCATTCTATAGAGAAAAAGTATTAATCAAATAATAATATTAATTCATTAATAACGAAATAATTAATTACACATATTCGTCGACGAAAACACCGTGTAAAAGTGACAGGAAACGATTGACACGCGCGATAGTACTGTAGGTAAACTTTTAATTTATTTAAACTGTTAAACACGCATGTGTAATTTCACATTTAAGTTGTGCACGAAAAAACGCTCGTCCAAAGGTCCGCTCAAACAGAAGCGATAGCGCGGTGGCGGCAGCGAAATTTAATGACCATACGTTTTAATACGAGCGCATTATTGCAAAATTAATACCACAAGATTGAACGTGATATTTTTATTTTTCACTGCAGACAATATATTTTTCGCTTACCGCTACGATAATCCGTTGTGAATTCCTAACTATTACAATGTACTTTCAGTTCTAGTAAGCTTTATTTTTTATTTATTCAAATCGATGAATGTAAAAAAAAGTACATGTATTTATATAAAATTAACTGTTATTATTATTATTATTTTTTTTTTTAACAGTAGTAATATATTTTATAACAATTAAATATAATTACTAAACATTTTATGTATTTTTAATAACAAAATAGATCTCGATAAGAACAACATTTTATTACATTTTTTAAAATTTTTTGGTCTGTTAAATTTTATTTACTAACTATATAAACCACTATAAATGTGTAGTACCAAATTTTCGACGAATGAACTAATAACACTACGTATTATATTACTTTCTATTATTTATTAAATATTGTTATTATTATTTATAATTAATAATTAATAAATATATCTGGTCTTTTAGATTAACCGGATGGACCCAATATCGCTTTTTATTTTTGTTTTTTATTCATGATCCTCGTTTAGTGCGAACATAACACATGCGATTTTTAATCGTTTAAAATTTTCATATTTGATATTATTTTAAACGAAATAACAGTAAGCGAAGTACTACACATGTGGTCAAAGGTGGACTGGGTATCGAGGGACCCAGGGGAGGGTCAACTGGACCTATTATTATTACATTTTAATTAATTGTGCTCAATTCCTTTAAATTCGGATATTATAATGGTAAATGATTGGTGTTTTACCATTATATTTTAATTTTACATTTTGTATATGGGTAATTAATATGACACTATCGAGGGTCCAGGAAACGATCGCCCCTTTTCCTCCCTGGCCAGTCCACCCTTGCATGTGGTCATGTACGATGTACAGTAACAACAAGAACTACATCACAAAATACAAAATATTAGTGCGCTTATCTTTGAGAAACGCGCCTAATTTGTAAGTAAAGCGCGTTTGCGTTTTAATATCGTTCGGATTGCTCAGTGTGTAATCAGTTTAAAAGTGCATATTGTTTTGAAATTAGATTTGAATAAGGGCATATGCGTATACAGCATGTGATAGAACTGTATAGTTCTTACGGTAATTAATTAGTCGATGAATGTTATAATTAGATAACGGATCTTACGTTTATTTTGTACAAAAAATAATTATTTATAGCACTGTTGATTCCAAACATTGGGAATAGATTTTGAAATACTGCTAATTGTCAGAACGTGTATTTGTGTGTGTGTGTGTGTGTGTGTGCGCGCGCGCGGGTTTGTGTTTGTATACACGGTTGTGTATACCGGTTTCACGAGGTATTATTACTCTATGGTACGAATACAATTTTACGATAGTATATGTTCTTTTTTCCCCCGTTTACTTGAAACGTGTAGGTGCAACAGTGATTGTCGACGAATCGATATCAAATAACGAGAATCTACAACAACGTCATAATATATTTTAACCCATGCGATTATGGTTACACCATTACCCGAGTGCTTATTCCGGTGTCCTATGTTTGCGTCGGATACAACTATTCAATAAATGTTGATATCACGCGGCTTCAAAGATTCACCATGGGGGGCCGTTTTAAGTATTAACTGATGATAGTTGTTTCCCCAAATTAGTAAAAAGTCCGACTACGTTTGTATATTATGATTAGAGATGTGAGCTCAGTAAATTTACTCGGTAAAATTTACGGGTAAAAGGAAATTTACGTAAATTTTACCAAGTATTTTTTTATCCGGTATTTGTTTTTTATCATTGAAAAAAATTGAGTAACCCCTTATTTTAAATGTTTTTACTAGCGGAATACGTTTTATTCACTGTTGTAGATAATATATTCATATATAGATATAAGTACCTATATAAAGATGTATTGTATATTTTATTATTTGTTTTATTTTGATTAATGTAATTACTAATTATATCAAAAACATACATATACAAGTATAATATGTTGATAATATTACAGTTATGTTTAATATACAATACAAGTTACATTATTTACTTTACATATTGTTTTCTATTCTGAATGAATAGCTTATTTCAAATAAGTAATGGTTTTTTTTTCATAAGAAGCATTTAAAACTTTAGATATAGACGAAAAGTCAATAGTCATATAGAAATAGCAAATACGGAATATGTTAGATAGGTTGGTTGGAAAAAAGGAAAAGAAACATTCATCCTACATTTTAAAACTTCGTAAAAATATTGAAGAAAGTAAAAAATTTAGTACTTAAGCTGTATTTAAAAATTGAATAAAAATTATAAAAAAAATTTTTTTTCAAAATTTACCAATTTACTGAATTTTTCGTAAATTTACCAAACATTTTTTACTGATTAATTCCACATCTCCAATTGTGATACACATATCATATTAATGTCATCGACGACTTTAAAAACAGCACATTTTTGATAAAATACAGGAAAAATCCGTACACTTTTGGTAGGTGAAAACCGCACACTTTTTGAAATTCTTGTAACCAAAAACTGCACATTTTATAATGATATATAATAATTATATAATATAATAAATATATAATAAATTATTTATTATTTATATTACATATTTATTCAAAAACAATTTATTAATTTATGTACAATGTACATAGGCATAGAAAAATTTAAAATATAAAATTTAAAAAAATATATAAAAATATATGTGGCTACAATTATTTGCTGACGTTTTTTCAAAAATTAAAATATAAATAAATAAAATAAAAATTGCCCCCCTTATTAAGGTCGCTCCAAACTATGCATGTTTCGCGTTTCGCGTTTTGCGTTTCGCGTTTCATAGTGATTCGTAGCGTTTCGTTGTGTTTCGTAGAAAAGGTATACACACTATGCATGTTTCGCGTTTCGTGACACGAAACGATATGAACAATATTTTCGCGTCCTTTGATTTCGTCAATTTTACCGCCTCGTTCGCGAAACACTACGAAACCGTTTTCACGAAAAAAATTTTCGTGAAAAAGCTATACACACTATTCACGAAATTTAACGAAAACGTGAAAACACGAAACGCGAAACGCGAAACATGCATAGTGTGGAGCGACCTTTAGGGTTTATTGGGCCTTTAAGACCATCCCATCTCACAACCTACTATCAATAGTTTTAAAATCCATTTATAAAAACACTTTTTTTTATAATTTATATATATATGTATATAAACTTTATGTTGTTCCACGCGTTTCAGTCGACAAATGTACTGGTTATTTTTCGAGCACATCAACGTGCGATAAGATAAGCTTTTGAATGTAATAATTAACTTTAAAATTATATATACAACATTCGTCTATACAAAATACATTATATAGTGAGGTTTTTACTCACTATAAGTGTGCAGTATTTGGTTGTACGATATACTTACCTGGCAATCCATAAAGTATGCGGTTTTTGTCTACCAACCTTTCTGGGGTTGAAATCAAATGTGTGCGATTTTTGGATGCAACCAATGTCATAATATGGTTTTTTAGGCAAACTAAAATTGTTAGATAGATATCTAATTAAATAATCAGGATTTTACAGTTCACAAGGACAAAAATGTATTAAAAAATTAAAATTTTTTTTTAAAAGCCTGGGAGCCATGGCCCCATTGCCCTCCCCCCCTTGGAGCCACACCTGATATCACGTATATTTGAGGTGTTCCGCCGACCAAAATGTTCCCAGCAGATCGTGTACAACGGTGCATATTTCGTATGTGCATCTAATGGGCGCGATCGCTAATATCGCTAATATCGCACGCGCGCCCACACGGATGTCAACGATCGGACACGCGATTTTCGTGTATTCAGTGATCGGATCAACCTATAAACAAATTGGTACTCATCTAATATGCTACCTACCGTAAAATGATACTTACCAAAAAACGTTTACCGATTAATAACAAATTTACAATGATATTAACAACAATTTATTACTAAATAATTTATTGATTTATCGTTGTCAAAGTACTTTGATAATATTCGTAAATAAGTAGTTTTTAATAAATCATCATTTGAGTCCCCTTTACGCGATTTTTTTTTTTTATATTCTTTCAACGTACCTCCACACATAACACTATCTTTTAATTCAGAACAACTACCGAGTTCTGGGAGCAAGTTTCTGTCTTGCAGATAATTAACACGTGTTTCCTCGTTACACATTATATGCCCGTAAAAATAGCGCATTGATTTGTTCATTTTTAGGTTTATTTTAAAATAAATAAATAAAAAGTAAAACTTGCAACGATTAGGACATATATGCGAACACAAAACAGATACAACAATAATGTATTTAAAAGTAAGTTATCATTAGTGATGGGCACTACCGAGTGAAAACTATCAAACTATTCGGTAGATTAAACGATCTATTCACTCGGTTGTTTAACCGAGTAACTCGATTGTTTTCGGACTATCTAAATAATCGACTATCGACTATCTAAACAATCTACTATCGAAACAAACTTAAAATTTTAGAGCAACCATTTCACAGTTATATTTCATATTAATCAATAATACAATGTTTAAAATAGTTCTTGTGATTTTGAAGCAAAATTATAAATATTATTTTCTTATTTAATATATTAAGTGTATTAAAAATAAAAATAAATTAATAATTTAATATTTATCAATTTTAACATTAATTTTATTTATTTTTCATATACATTTATTTTCATAACTAAAAGGCCAGACCAAAAATTGTTACAATAACATACATAGATTCGTTTTCCCATTTTACATTACATTTACGATCTGTTGAGTTGTCCCAATAACATGAACTAGCTGCATGAAAACCAGCACCATTTTTTTGCAATATAGTACATATCACTGTTAAATAAAATATGAACAAAGTGATTTTATTTTATTATTATAAATTCATCAAAAAAACAAAATTATGGTAAACTTTTAGGTATATAATAGATACAAGAGATAATATTGTATTACCCATATATTTAAAAGGTTTGGCTAATTGACATAATCTCTTTAGACAATAATCAACTACATCATTCACCCATTTATTTACCATATTTTGTTGGTATAATTGATTGCCGATTGTATTTTCAATCGAGTTATTGATAATATCGCTTACTTCATTCACATCAAAACGATTCTAAAATTAATAATTCTTATTAATACGTATTTAATATGGTAAAACAACTGTTGAAAAAGGTTTTTAAAATTGCGTAAAAAATATATTATGTTAATGATGATACATTTTCAGAAATATATTAAATAATTTGTGGTTTACAACAACAAATATGAAAATAATATTTCACTGTTATTACAGTATTGAAACAAGAAAGTATTTACCTCTTCGTCTAAATAATCCATATTGTTTGAATTGAAATAAATATTTGTATTTCTGAAATGCAGAAATTTGTTCTTACCGGTCACTAAATAAAAAAAAAACTTCAACTAATCAATAACAACCAAAGGTAAAACTATTCGAACCACAAACAACAAACGGAAAGATATAATAGAATATTTGTATCAACAATATAAATATTTTGAAACTAAAATATTTAGGTATCATATAGTTACTCTGAGCTAACCTTTTTTTTTAAATATATTTTAAATATCGATAACATAATCATTGATTTGATTAACAATTTACATTATTAACACTTATAAATAATTGTTGAAATATATGATAACTTACTGCCTGGCATGACTCTTAATTTTATAAATTTTATTAATTGTTATTATATATTTATTATTATTTAATTATTTATTATTTAATATGTAGGTATTTTATGCGATAAAATAAAATAAATGCAATATAAAATTATTTTAACCTATTTTTAAGGCTAATATATATATGTCGATGTTTTTATGGCGTGAATTTGATGTGTGATAAAATAAATAAGATAAAATTTTAATCGTAGTGGTTTGGGAAGTCGTGCGCTCCGATATACTTCGTTTAGGCATTTTGATTAATAATGTATTTTGAAAAAAAGATAAAGAATAAAAGATTAAAATATAATAATAGAGAAGTACGCGAGTAAACAAAAACTGTGCTACGACGACAACTGTTCACTAGCTGTCTCTAGTTGCTGCATGCCCACATTATAGACTGATTGGACGTCGGAGTGTAGGTACCGTTATGTACCGATGATTGTAATCTAGACTTTAAGGTCATATTTCAGAACTATGTAAAATTAGATTTATTCAATAATATTGTCGCAATCAGGGCCGGATTAATTTTATTTGTGATACCTACAGTGGTGTATACAAGGGGGTGACGTGGGGGTTAAATCCCCCCCCCATTAGCTTTTTATTATTTAATTATTTTTTGTGTTTCCTTATATTTTATAGTATGCACTATAAAAAAATATTTTGTGATGTGAATCTATCGAGCTATTGAATTTTGACAATTTAGTCAACACTGAAAACCATTATAATTTTATTTTCGTTTATTTATAGCAAAGTAATGTTTATTTGGTATTTTGGTCGAAATGCCAATGACGACTATGATTATACTTTATTATAGCTTATCTTATAATTTATAGAGACAATACTATGTATATAACAATAAGTATGTAACCTGGGCTTTAAAATATTATCGGATAATATCGTTGTTATGAGAAAAGAGAATGAGATCATTATCGTTACGGATTTAGTTCACCGCGTATACATAGTACATTCTATTTATTTATCTGAAACCTAAAAAAAAAGAAATTCACAGGATAATTGATAATCTATTGAACCTATCATGGATTCGTGGAGAAACATAGTTCATAATTAAACCCACATTTACAAAAATAGCAGTGCCGTCAGACGTCAGATTGTTCCTATTGTTAAATATTTTACTATCTAAAGTTTTTTAAAAAATTATAAAATAGTAAAAAAAATTTGAGAGGATGGGAGATTTTTTCAATTTTTCCATCCCATTTAGTTATGTCGTTTTCTTTTTTTGATCCCCCCCCTTTCAGAAATCATGTCTACGCCACTGGATACCTAATAAATAATTGAAAATAAAATTAATTTTTTTAAAGTGTATGAAAATTATGTGTAGGCCATTTGTATGAATGTGCTCACGGCCCTAAAAACTATAATCCGGCTCTGGTCGCAATCCTATCGTAAGCCGTTTCCGCGAACAACACCAAATATAGAACGTACACAATCAATATTATATCTATATATAGCTGTGTGTGACGTGTGTATGACTTAGGAAAACCAGACCACGAAATTATAGGTATACACGTACTATTTACGTAACAATACTTTAAAAATTATGATTTTAATCAAAATTTTTACGCGGGCCAACGGGTGGGTCAGAGGTGTCCAAGACGCCTAAAGGTACGTTTTCCCTGCAGCGTCCAAACGCAGAAAATCGAGCCGCCTAGACGCAGCGTCAAGACGCAACGTACGCCCGTTTTCTCTGCATGCGTCTAGACGCAGTAATTTTTGTATTTTTGATCAAATTACACTCATCGAAATTCAATCATAGTGCTTACGACCGTGATCTAATACACACGTAGGTTTCATCACCTTCATCATGATGCAACGACAATTAATTTTGAATAATAACCTTATGATTTGCGAGATTCTCAGACAAGAGGCAGCATTTGAAGATGAATTACTTTTAAGGATGATTCCTAAACCGAGAAATGCACCCAACAGCATAATAGTTACTAGGGAAACCGAAGGATTTTTTAAAAAACTAATTGAAAGACATCTTTTTAATAACGAAGTTAAATTTCGAGAATTTTTCCGTGTAAATAGGGAACAATTTAATTTCATTTTGTCACTTGGGTATCAACTAGTTATAGTTTGAAAATTATTAATTATTAAGATTCATAACAAAATTAACAAAATAAAAGTAATTTCCAATATATCGTAAATCTAATCGTAAAAATAAAAATAAAAATAATCAACTTCTAAAATGATTAAAAAAATATTATTAATTAATATTAATGATATCGAAAGAAAAAATTAGTTAATTGTCATCTTCATAATTATGCGTCTTGTATAGTTCAAATCCATGCGATGATGACGAAGTGGATGGCGATGGACTTGGTTGTGCCACGTGACTCTGTTGAGATGGAAATTGATAATCGAAATATTGGGGCTGATATACTTGAGGTTGTGGACCAACTTGTGGTTGAAAGTTAGAATATTTATCTTCCAAGTGGCTGACAAGAGTTAAGATTTGCAGCTTTGCTTCGTTTATGGCACGCGGTAGTAGTTTTTTTACCGACGTCGAAATACTTTTAAAAAACAGATCTACATTATCCTCATGCTGATTACCAATACTTGAGACTAAAATCTCATTTTGTGCCTGGATTTTGGATAATAAATTATCCGTTTCTTTTGATCTTTTTGATAATATTGCACTTATTTTATCCTCTTTGGACCTAATCCGTTTTCCTGCGTACGATGATATTGATGGTAAATCTGAACATGTATTTGGAGATTCGAATGTTTTCTCGTCGTTTAGCGTATGATTTTGTGTGTCATCTCCGTCTTCAGCAGTTGACAAAGAATTATCATTTTCTTGATTTTTGACGTTTGATGTAGTCCTTTAATTTTTAAACTTTAATTTCAGTACATTATTAATAATTAAAAAAAATATTTTCATTACTTTCTCTCGTATTCAACTGAATCCATAAACGATAAGTATGAGAGTGTCCTATTCACTTTTTCAGAAGTTGCTGAACCAGTCGATAGTTTTTTTTTCTGTTTCATATATGTATCTCTTATGTTCCTCCACCTTTTTTTGCAGTCTTCATCTATAAAAAATTAAACTATTTAGGTATACTACTATTAACTAATAAATAATTAATTATTAAACTATTTAAGTATTTAAACTTCCATAATTTAAAAGTTTATAATAATAACAATTATATAATCATAACTTGTATTTAAAATAAAGTAGTATTTAGTAATTACATTCAATAATATACATTCAATATGATTTTAGTGATCTAATTAATACATAATCAGACAATTATATTAAGTACGTACCTGTTCTACCGACTTTTTTCAGAAATAATTTTCCAAATTTTTTCTTTAAAATGAATATCTTTATGCTTAGGGTGAGCACTGTCAAAAATTTCCCTATTTTGTTGGACATATTCAATTAAAATTTCGTCCTCAGTCGATGAAAAAACAAATTTTTTCGACATTATCAAACTTTTGACGCAAGAGGTCCGTACGCGACACTAGTCCAGACTAATACTGCGTCCGGACGCACTGCGACATTTACCGACGCGCTGCGTTAAACGCAAGTAGGAAAACAGTCACAACTAAAATGCATGTACCTAGTAACAATGCGTCTGACGCTGCGTTTGGACGCTGCGTCTGGACGCTGCAGGGAAAACGTACCTTAAATAAGTAACAATATATCTCGTGCCTAACGAAGGGTTAAATATTATTTATATTATTATTAGATATTATATAATATTAATTTATGCAGTTACATAAATGTATAAAATATTTATATGTTTTTTTTATTTCTTACAAAATTCGCCACCCTAGGCCCGAGCCTCACGGGCCTAGGCATAAATACGGCCCTGGCCTTAGGGCATCACACATTTAAGGGTCCTGTGAAAACAGAAAACTATATTTGTTTTCACTTAATAATACCTGTATTTTATTTACGAATTTACGGGACAAAAGTCATTATGAAATATAATGTATATTAAATTGTAGATGTCATATGCAGTAATAATAATAAAATCATTTTGAAAAAAATAAAAATAATATAATAATTAATTAATTTTTCTTGCAAATATAAAAATTTAATAAACACGATTTTATTTATTAACAATAATTGGATATTATTAAAGCTGTTTATTTTAATTATTGGATAGTAATGTTAAAGATGTGTGCAAAAAAATAATTTTGTAGGGCCCAAAATTGTAATCGCCTAGGGGCCTACGAATGTTTAATCCGGCACTGAACACAGTACAATACCGACGTTCGTCCGAACATACCGAATTTAAATTATATTGTCACTGGTTAAAATACTGTAAACTCACCGATACGGCGATATCGCCGATTCGGGATCATGTGCGAACAGGTTACAATGTTTTCCAACCACAAAGTTCGGTCTCGTATTTTTATCTATGTAGTGAAATTTATAAATATAAAATGATAAAACGGTATCGCGTTCGCGGTAATCTTTCCCTTCCGTTTGTTCTGCTCGCCACGTAACTGCCATTTTAACTAACGTTATTCCCTGGCGCAGCCCGTCCGTAGTTGTCCTATCACTTTCACTGCGTTGTCTTTGTCGCACCGCACACGTTCTTCCGTCCGTCGCTATCGCGGAGCTTTGCACGCACACGTTCCGCGTCCCCGTAGTCGCAGAATACTCGTGACACATTTCGCAGACCAAGTCGTTGAACACGTGGGTTCGGTGCCGCGGAATGTTCGCGAACGCCGTTTCGTCGTCGAAGATGTCTGTGTGTTCTGTGGATGATATTTCATGGTTCACGAAACAGATAACCGTAAGTGACGACCAACCCTTTCTTCCTGACCCCGGACTGATATATGGAGGTGTCTATTGGCATTCGCCGGATGTGTCGTCGACAAGCGCGCCCTTTCTGCTCCGGTGGTTTACCTGTACTTTTTTTTTTTTTTTTGAACGAAGACATTCAAATTTACATACTTACGTAAATATAGCGATAGACTTAAAATAATCAATCATAATGGAAATACAACAATCCGATATCACATTCTTAAACAAGGGGCAATAAGTGTAAAAATAATCATTTAATAAACTTTCTGTTGAAATTCCAATAGGAACCTATACTTTTTTACCGTCTCAGTAAAAATGTATGTTCAACATAGGCGCAACTATGGGGGTGCTTGGGGGCGCTATAGTATCCCCAAGCTCTAATTTAACAACCCCAGTTAAAAAATTGGTAATTGAAAAATTGTGTGAGAAAATAACGTTTTTCTTATTTTATGTAGTTTAACTTAGTTCTATTTGATGTTTTTATCAGAAAGAAGAATTGTTCATGACTATTAGTTAATTACATTGTCAGAAATACTTGAAAAATATTCCACTAGTCATTGCAAGATAATATTAGTGTAGATATTATATACTTTATATATAATATATTTATAATACTTTTTTAATTTGTATATTTCTTAGAATTGTATGACCTAAATAAAATATTATATAATGAAATAAATAGGTATATTACAATTTATGCTTATTAATGTTTATAAATTAAAATATAAGTATATGTGTGTAGTTATGGTACATTTAATGATTACATTGCGATATGATACTTAGGGTTAGTAAGAGCTACGTAAATTCAGCATCCCCAATATTTAGGCTCTAGTTGCGCTTATGATGTTCAATATACTTAAAAATTAATTTATATTAATTAATACCTTACTTACATACTTACGTGTGTGTATTTAATCACGATTAGGATAGTTTACGTTCAATTATTAAAAAATATTCCATCTAGTACAATATATAAATAATGTAGATTTGTACTTACAGCGACCATTTGCATAAAATTTGCGTATACAGGAATTCTTTTAAATATATTTTATACATTTTGTGTTTAAAAATCATTTTTTAACACCCTGTACATAATTCAGATTGGTGGATTAAGTCTTGAAACCAAATCACAAAACTTAATTTTCAACAAATAATGACATATTAATGCAAATATTATACTTAAATATAATTAGAATTTTTGGACAAACTAGTTGATTATTCTGTATTGGGAGTTGAATTTATTCAATTTAAATTAATTTTGTAGATATACTTAATTATTTGACACGTATGCACATAGTTCTTAGTTGTTTCAAAATGATATGCATTCTTGTAAATTATACACTTACAATTAAAATTAGTTTAGTTAAGTTATAAGTTGAGTTTGGTTATTTAAGTTATAAGTTATATTAATTATAATAAATAGTATATCTTTTTTGTATCTAATTTTTTAAATATATATGTATTTTTTTTTCAATAGTCTTCCTGCTTATTGTATAAAGTGATATTTTAACTATTACCTAAATAAGAAATAATTAAATTTAAGATTAGTTGTATAATATTGTTTTATTGATTTTTAGAAGTTAAGATTAGATAAGAAAAAATGTCCCATAGCTAAAGTAAAGGAAATTATGGGTTTACTAAAAGCTGAAGTAGATTTTAAATTGATTTCTGCAAATCATTCTCAATCAGGTATAACTTATCTTGTTGAAATCGAAAGCAATGGATTAACTGGTGTGTAAAAATTTATTGTAAATTTAATAATTACAACATAGTTTAAAGTAATTTAATTGTTTTAGCTTATGGTAAAAGTGGTTCAAGTGCTTACGATGCACAAAAAAGTGCTGCATTTAACCTATTTGAAAAATTACATCATCAATATTGTACTATATCTTCCATTTTACATTCCGAAAAAAAGTATGTGGGTTTAACATACTTATATATTTTATTTATTTGTATATTGAATTAAAAAGTATATTTTTTCCAGTGAAAACTCTAAACAGACTGTACTCATTGAGAATAATAATGACAACAATTCCTTACTGGCTACAACTTTGGACAAAGGCTATTCATCTAAATTGATGTATATACATATTGGACATACTAAATTAAACAAATAATTATAATTTTTTTTTTTTTTAGTAAAGAACCTAAAGAGACAATTTTTGATATTAAATGCAACAGTTTAAGTATAGCATCTGGTTCAGATTTTTCATCTAACTTGTCATTGTATGTAAATGTAATGATAAATAATATAAATATTGACACTGTCTCAGGTAGATGGGTGATGTTATCATAAATTAAATGTGAAAAAGAAATTTATATGTGTGGGATGGAGCGCAGTTTTAACATGAATAGTATTATTATGAATTTTGGCATGTCACCACTGTGTCACCTAGTCTTATAATTTCACTTGCGATCTTACACCTGTGTAGATGGTAGTTATCTACAATTTATGCACAAATAGAAAATATTTTTTCTATTTATGTATATGGCAAAGGAGATATAGGTATTGTATTAATATTGATGAATTATTAATTCTGTTTTCAGGAAAAAATATAATAATAGAGATAATTATAATCATACGTACAACTCTACTTTATCTCCTACTTCATTAGATTCACCGTTAAGCGAATCACCGTAAGAATATACTTTGTTCTATTTATAACAAGGGTTAAGAAAACAAATATTTTATTTATAGTAAGAACAGTGACAAAAAAAATGCAGTTATAAATTACATTGATTTATTAAATGAGAAATGCTTGTATCATGATTGGAAGTTACCAAAGTACAATGTTTCTAAATTTAATTTTGATTTTTATGGTTCCCCTGAATCAACAGTGACATGCATTTTATTATCTTATGTAACTCAAGGTAAGCAATGTTTACAAAATATATTTAGCCACCAGATTTTTTTCATGAAAGATATTTTAATTTTTACTATTGTCATCATCAGATGTTGTTAGCACCCAAATCACTTGATTTAATTTGTATATGAAAACATAATGGTCCTATTACAGATTTTAAAAAAATATTGTTCAAAATCAAATACTTATAAATGAAATTGAATTATTTTTCATTGTTTTGCTATGTTTTTTTTTTTTTGTATAAAGATTTTTGATGGTTATTGTATTATGCTTTGACATTTTTTCGAGCAGGGAAAAGTATAACTGAACAAACAGCTAAAAACCAAGCTGCATTTAAAATGTATAATCAAATTAATCAACTTTATGGTGAAGATTGTGAAATAATTTCTGAAAACAAAACACCATTTGATTACTTTTTCAATGATATACAATTTCAAAACCTTAAGAAGGTTCTTTCAGTTAATACTTTAAAAGACTTGAAAATGTTTTTAGATCGTGGATATATGTGTAATGTAAGTTCAAATAATTTGAATGTAACATGTTAGACATTATTTAACTACATTAAAATTGGTTGTCAATTTTATTTTTTAATTTAATTTAGGATTCACATTCTTCACATTCATTTAAAAACGAAGCTGTTAATGTTTTAGAAAAAATTGCAAAAGCTGAACATTTTGCCTTGAAATATGTTGTCATTCTTCAAAAATCAGGTATATACCACATTTAACAAAAATAGTAAATATTTTATACTCTTTCCTCTTTTCCTAGATCAAGTCAATATAATGGTACAAATATTGATGAATCCTATTATTGTACATGTCGGTCATGGAACCACAAAGAATGAAGCACAAGGAAACGCTGCCTACACTAGTTTAGTCTACTTACATGCAAAATTCAATGACGCTATATGATCAGTGTTTTTGTGAATATAAAAATACTAATCATTTTAATGTATTAATGAATTTAATTTTATCAAATAGTTTACAGTTGAATTTCTTTTTTTTTTTAATAAAATGAATATTTTTATTATGTATCTGAACTTTTTTACTTTTAATATTTATTAATATTTATTTTAATACTTTATATATTTCAACTCATGATCATTACTTAAAAAACCCTTAACTTAAATTTGTCACTAAATTAAAAAAAATATTGTAATGTATAGTTGTATTATATTATAATTATTAATTATAGTAGTTGAAAATTGTTATAAGATGCATTTGAATCATAATTTGAATGTGAATAAATACAGATATATACTTTTGAGCGAAATCAAGTGTGTTCGCATTATTTGGTTGATCTATAAACATTGTTTGTATGCCATTTATTAACCTTCACTTCAATTTAACAATCTATCATCCATATATATGCTAAATTACATTTTTTGTCTTTATTAAAAAAAAAAATTACTTCTATGCAACAAAATGTCCTTACATACAATTATAATAATTTATATATAATTAATCTTAAATTATTTTTACATCTAAGTAAAATTTAATAAAAATTTACTTCTTTTTTTGTACCGAAGCTGAGGTTTTTATAGTGATATGCTATTAGTTTATAAAGCAATTAAATGCTTATGTGCATGCATCTTTCCAACAATTAGTGTATAATAAGTCCTGAACCCTATCATGATATACTGAATTTAAATTCGTACTCGTTTGGACCATAATGTGAAGGCATTTTAAGTGATAAAAACTGAAAAACTCTTGAATAGATTTTTTGTATATATGGTTATAAATACACAGACATATAATATATTATGTATGTATTAATACAAGTAGATTGAGCATTTTTAATGAAATTTTTTTTGTAATAATTTACTTATATGGCAAAATAGAAAAAAAGAAAAAAAATTAGGAAACAAGGGTTTTCTAATGTTCACCACAATTGGACAGTAAGATACAGCTGAAAGTACCTTTTTTTTCTTATTTATAAAATGTACACTAGTCTTAGTTACAATTTCGTTATTATTATTATTTTTAATCATCTAACCGTTTTGCTGCTGCGAGTCGTTGATTTCAATTCTATGTTTGTTTTGGTTTTCCAGATCTTCAAAAGATAAGGGACGGGTCGGATATTCCGAAGGGTCCCGTAGAGGGTAACTGCTTTTTGTTCGGTCGAGGGTTTTGAACGAAGAAAAATGTAGTGCCTTGCTGTCGTCTGTGCTACCTGGAGTTTTATTCTTGAACGTAATAAAATATTGTTAGTATACGAATCGTTCTATCGTCAACCGTTTTACTACCATCGTAAAATTGTATTCACCAACGCTGATAGAAATGTGGGTAATTGAACGGTTCGTGCACAAATATTATTTTCTATTACATGTGCGGCAATCACGTCATTTCATCTGTCGATTGATTTGCGCGCGCATAGGGAATTACGAATATAAAAATTAAACGATTTTTTGTTGTTGTATTGTTGAATTGTTTTGTCGGGTAATCCCATTATAATATTGTATTACTGAATTGATTAACTCCGTATGATCATATTTTCAAACGTATAGTGCACCGGTTCCCAAACTTTTACAATCACGGAATCCTTAAAAAATAGTTTGTGTTTCGCGGAACTCTAATTTCTTTAATTCCAATTCAACTCTAATTTTATTAAAAAAACAAAAATATGGGAAAACCAATACTTTAAAAAATGTTTTTAATGATACTGTTATTATTGTTAATAATTACTCTTTATTAAAATTAGTTTAAAACACAATTTTTTTTTAAATAATATGAAATAAAATTTTTTCCAAATATAATATAAAATAAGTTTCTCTATAATCACATACATCTGATGGAACCCTTAGCATTGTCCCACGGAACCCTAAGGTTCTGCGGAACACACTTTGAGAAACGCTGGTATAGTGCGCAAATTATATTATTCGTCCATGGTATGGTGTAAGTATATCGGTTTTATTTGTATTATAATTTCGAGATTATCAATGTATTTGTACCTAAAATGTACACCTATATATTATCTATAGACTATTATATATAGTCTATAGGCACATACAGAAATGTATAGTGGCGTAAAAATCGGTATTTTTTTATTTTTATTTTTTGTTGTATTATTCCATTTCATACCACGTAATATATCATCTGGGTACTTTGAAGTTTGAATAATACTGTTTGAGCTGTTTAATACTGTCTGTTTTGGTCCCGAAACCAAAATTGGTCGAGGTGATCGCTTTAACCGGTGCCGGATATAAAATATTAAGAACAAAGTGGACTGTATAAATTATAAAACCTTTATTATAATTGAAACGCGGCAACAACCAACGTATACAAAAAAAAAAAACCTAACACGACAGTAATAATATAATCGCACAACGGATTAAAATAAACTGTGTCTACCTGGTAATGGCAGAATTTAATGACAATGAATTTATAGTCGGTCGCCATCGGCTTAGAAGGCAGGTAGAACCCGGGGCGAATAGGGCTGCCGGGACACCTGGATTTTCTCGGTAGGCCGCTGCTTATATTGACGAAAATGGGTCGATGAAAAATATTATTAACTTACAAAATTGTTATTTTAAGAAAGAACGGAAATGTTTGACGAGATCGTAAGAATCTTTCACGCAGGATTTATTCTAAAGCGCAGTTGGAGTTATTTTGCGTATTTGGAAAAAGTAGATGCGCACTTGATAATAAACTTTTGTGTAATTGATTTTTAATTCAATTTTGTTTAGTGTTATTTTATACATTACATTATGATTTATAAACAAAGTAAAAAGGAAATTTATTAAAAATGTTTAAAAAAAAATACTTTGAACACGAATGTAAATTGTTTTATATCTTTTAAATACATTACATTTTAAATTACTTCACATATATATAAGCATACATATATATATAAGCTACACATTTTATCATTTTTAACTATAATTTGACAGTATATTTTGAGACCATAGTTCTATTTTGATAGGCTTATTTAAACAAAATGCGTAGTTGATAAAAATCCTTAGAATAATCCCTGCTTTCAAGACTATTATTCCAAAATATATACATCATTATCTTACTGTTTTTGTATATTATTATAGGCGTTGAAAACGTTTGCAGAACATTCAATCTTCCACGAAATTCTTAAAAAATTCCAAAACCTGCTCCTTTACTTATAGGATCGTCCGCTGTTGAATTAATTTCATCCCAAAAAATAATTTTATAAGCTATTTAAAGTTCTCGTTACACTCGTAATTGCTATACAATAAATAAATCGAAATAATAAACACAAAGCTAAACGGTAATCGAAATTAAAACATGACTTTCTAGGTATAACATTTTTGTCACACCTGTACTGACGTTCAGACGTATGATTGGAATCCCATAATGGTGGGCGGTAAAGTGGAATTCCCAAAAAGTGCGGGGTGAGGGAAAGTGGAAATCCCTATAACACCGTGTAATAAAGTGGAAATTTCCAAGAGCGCTGTCCGCGTATTCCCAGCACAAGCAAAAATTTAAATGTATACCACGGTCCGTACAAAACATAAACTTTCGATTAAATCTTATACACATATCACAACCTCCTTGCACGACGCATAAACATTTAAACATATGTCGTTTTCACTGTTCCCACACAAGTGCTTTGGACGTTACGGATAAATTTGTTTCGCGCGATTTATATAATAATTCGAATTAGAAAATGAGATCGTTCGCGCGAGTGTCACATCGCCGTTCAAATTATCCCATTTCGTGTTAACCGAAGAACCCGACAACGGTGTCGGTGTGTGATGTTCGAAAATTTTCGATCGGCACGTTATCGCGGTACGATTATTATCGATATTTGGACGCCGTTACTGCTGGGACTTTTTTCCGCCGACACTTTCTCTGCGAACGTCCGACTTGTCGTTTTTCCCGTGCCACCGGCTGTGTATTTTTTTGGTTGAGGCATAGTACGGTGGAGTCGCCATCTCCGTAGACAACTTCGTGTGTATGACGACTGTTCGAACCGTAGCTAACCCGTGTCCGCGAAATTTTCTTTCGGTTATCGTCGTGCGCGGAGAAGCAGCCAGTTATTGTAAATCGAGACCGACGTCGCTGATCAACCGATTCTTCTGCCGGTTGTGGCGTTCGTCGCACGTGTGAACACGGTCGCGTGGGCATAACCACTCGAACGCCAGACCGTCCAAGGTATCTTCCGTTATATTTCTTAAAAATATTTTATTTATTTTTATACGATTTGTCTTGTTATATTATCATAACGCGTTTGGAGCATATTTGATTTTATTTTTATTTTTAGATTTATCATATTTATTATTATGCAGGTATTATATGTTAA
Source organism: Sipha flava (assembly GCF_003268045.1). Classification (NCBI taxonomy): domain Eukaryota; kingdom Metazoa; phylum Arthropoda; class Insecta; order Hemiptera; family Aphididae; genus Sipha; species Sipha flava. The sequence goes on along the minus strand of NW_020273144.1, from coordinate 751,732 downwards.
TAATCGAATCATTCAATTATTATTTTTCGATTATCATAATAATCGAATTATTTTGATAATCGAAATAATGGAAACAGACATATTTACTAAAAGCAAATCAATTAAATTATTCGAAAAATTGTGTGTTTTACTCATTTCCCGTTGGGTACTAAATTAAGAAGTCGACTTTCCATTAATATTGTATTGTAATTGTTAAAAATAATAAAATTACTGAATTTAACTGAAACTACAGGTATCTATTTTTGATAAGGGGCCCAGGTCTTATAATTTTTGAGAGGGCCTATCGGGATTTTCCCGGTAGCCCATTGGGCCAGTGCGCGCCTGTATGAGCTCAATTTTTGTGGTATCGATATCACAAAAACTGTTTTATAAAGATCACATATATAGAAATATATAATATACCAAAAATAAAATTTATAAGGTTCGTGTAATAACGATTTTCATAAACTGGTGAGGAACTATTGTTTCCCAACTTTTAATAAAACGTGAACATGTATTTAAAAAAGAATATTATCTGATTTCTGAGTACAAAATAGTAAATAAAAATTTACTATTTAACAATTTTAGCATTTGATCATCGGACAAAGAATTGCCGACTTTAAAATTTCTTAGAATGGGGCATTTGCCATATTCTGCCTTCCTCAAATAACGCCCCTGGCGTGTATACTTCATTAATTCGATATAATACATTCGTAATAAGACATGAAGTGTACAAATTCAAATCACTACATGATATACATATACGTATATGTTTAGAGTACAGACTACACCATAGAATGCCACAAATGCACAATAATATATTGCATTATATATTAATATTTGCATAAGGTGTATAATAATAATAACAATGCTAACATATAATAAATTATACGTAATTATATTATATTATTAAATCGTTTTGAGGCGTTTATAACATTATACGGTATCGGTCGAAACGAATATGAGGATTTTACTGCTAGACCCCACACGTCTCGTTCGTCTATGAGAATCTGGTACTAGAATAAAATCCGTTCGTATGCGAACACCGTTCGGAAATAGATATTTCAGGAAGTAGTAGAAAAAGTACGATTATTCGTATACGAACAGTATTCTACTAGGTTCAAGAATAGATCCCCTACGCAGTTGGAATACGTAGGTATGTAGTATTATGTGTATGTTATATTTTCGTTGAATTCGGTAGAAATTTTAAAATGTCGATTTTAGAGATTTTCGGATTATTTATTGGTTACTTATTTGTTTGTATTACAATGCCCGGATCTTTTACGACGATTCGATCCACGAAACATCATCACCAACAACGACAAAGCATTTCGTTGTTTACATAGGACAATTTCTAGTTGTTCTGCCGACCGATTTCGTTCATTGTTCATCGATTTCCGTACCGTACCGTATTTGTAGGTATTACATTCTTTCCGTGTGACCGTATTTTTAGCCCGCATACGTGACGTTATGGCCTAGACCGTATTTAACACAGTTTTTCTGATGAATACCGACAACTTTTTTTCATTTTTCCCGAACACATATCTTATGTATTCGAAGTAACGTGATTCATTCACGAATCGTTCATATATTTATTAAAACTATTCTGACTGTAATATTTCGTAAAAAAAAACTGGCGGATACAAACCCGTAATGGATCCAATATTGTAAAGGCGCAGGTTCGAGTCGTTTTTCAGAGCGGCCAACTTCGTCTCGTCATCGTTATACACAGGCCCGTAGTCAGGGGGGAATAGAGGTTCTTACGCCCCGGGCACAATTCCTGGGAGGGCGCAAAAATGAAAAATTTGCAATTCAGTTGTTTATAAGTTATAACTTATTACTTATAAGTAAAAGTAATATTATGTATTTATGTATTTATTTATATAACTCGTAAATATAATTATCTTATACCTATGTACCTACTTAAAATTATAATGTTTATTTATATTTTAATAAATTATCGATTTAAATAAAATTAACAAACGCTTACATAATTATAAAGAAAAATCATTATTTATATCGCTTTTATAAAAAATATTCAGTTTTTTTGTGAGTTTTTTTTATAAATTAAAATACTTAAGGACGCATTTTAAAGTTTCGCCCCAGGCGCAATATTTGATAGCTACGACCCTCGTTATACACTTAACATTTCCTACTTGATTAGTTCGTATCGATACCGAAAAAATATGTTCAACACATTCAACATCGTCTATTACATTTTTTCAACAGTACATTTCGTCCGGTAGAAGCGTTTGAATGTTAAACCGCGTCAACACTAGCGTAACAAAACGACGAACTGTTCGTCAAACTGTTTGACAAACTGTTCGCCGAACAACTAAAAAAAATGTGTGTATGTTCGTGTATAGTTAAACTTAAAAAGTGATTATAAATAATAATAGTTTAATTTTGTGTGTTCGTGAAAATATTCGAAGACGTGTCCATACCTGTTGTAACATATTCGTGTAACATCCTTTGATGTTACGTCGAAAAACCGACAACTGACGGATCGCTGATTTGTTCGATAGAATGTTACAAGTTCGTCCATTTGTTACACAGGAATCTTGTTCGTCGTTTTGTTTGCTAATGTGAACGCGGCTTTAGATATTTGCGTAAAGCATGATTTCACACATTAGTCAGACATATAACTACCGACAGATATCGTACCGTTCCGCAAAAATAAATATGTGTTTTAATATAGGTGATTCGGATTTGAACGTTTCCGTTTCGTTTATAGACGTAACGATTCGACAAAGTCCGTTCGGCATTCGTCCTCGCTAGAATGATTTGTCGGAACCAACCCGTGTTTGATCAGATATGAGTAGTGTGAATGAACAACAGACATATTACTATGTCAATAGGTGAAAGCACTGGTCAGGCCAGTCAGACCATGGCCTGACCTAATACTAACGAAAAATATTTATATATTATATATTTTAATAATTATTTAGGCATTATAAATAATATATTTATACATGTAAACGTATACATTTGTACATTTCATATAATATAGTACATAGGTACAATTGGTACAAATAAGGATTATAATGGGACATAATAAGCCTATTCTATGTATTCGAATAATCGGTTTTATTAGTTATTTTATAATTTAGACATTTGACGTTTATTTTTATAATTATATTATAGGAAACAATAGTTAATTTTACGTAATAATTCTTTTTATATTTTTCATTTGGCCTGACCTAATAAAAGTGTCTAGTTTCGCCTATGACTATATTCGTCTGCCTTCGTCGATTGCCGGCACACCGTTCGGCATTCACATTTTATTAAGATTTCCTACAAGTTTAAACTGTCTATATAATTTTAATGCACTTGAGAGTTATTAATTGAGTTCATTAGAGGCTGAGAATGCATTGTCGCACAAAATGACCATGTGTACAAAGAATCCTGCTGGAAAGAAATATCAAAATCCGTAGGCATACCTGGTAATGCTAACTATTTACTATCGAAACTTATACAAATTTATTGTTGATACTGGAAACGATATTGGAGCGTAAAGGCGCAATTTCAATTTTTTATCTGAGGAGGGCTAAAAAATGTATAACAAACATACCCGTGAGGGGCTTTGTATCATGTTGTATCTAACCCGTGGGGACACCCCTTTAACCAACCTTACTTTCATCATCATACAAAATATTTATGTCTTGGGGGGAGGAGGTGCTAAGCCCCTCTGATTTGCGTCTACGTTGTAGCGAAAATGTGAATATGGGAACGGTACAGTATGTCTGTTTCGGAACGTTGCGGTACGTGTCCGACTATTGTGAATCATGAAATAACTGTTGTTTCTTACGTTTATGGTGACGTAGGATTATTATTGTTATTATTTTTTTGTTTACTTTTACGCCGACTACGTTTATAAATATCCGTTAGAATCGGTGCACGGTCGGCAAACACCCATTAAGACTACCCGCGACGTACCGTAATGGTACGCTATTGACGTGTTACTTTATCGCGTTAAGCCCGTCGGCGCCATCCTTCCCCTCTACCCGCTACATGCGCGTCCTGGCGCGTTCATGGTCATCCTGCTGGGGTTCGCGATCCGGACCACTCCACGGGCGGGCGGCATAGCGAACAAAGCGTTCTTTTTTGAACATATTTTTAATTCATCGTTTACAAACGGCATTGTACCGACGCGATGTTCTTGGGCACGGTCTAGTACATCTTGACATGGCCGTTTTGGTGTGAGAACATTTTGCTGTATGACCGTTTTGGCATATTTAAATTAAACTAATGCCATCTGTATGAACATATTATAATATCAATATAATAGTATTATTGTAATAAGTGAAATATTGAAATTATGATAATAAATACATTATACAATTATTATAATCACAAAATTATAAAAAAAAAAAATTAAGGAAAAAAAAATATAAATAATACATAATATATTATTATATCATGATTATCATGGTGTGTACATTAGCTACACTGCATTTTTTCATCAATTAGAAACTGGTAAGAGTCCTTCAAAAAAAAAAAAAAAAAAATTATTGATATCGAAAAAAGAATTTTTTCTATCGTCAACGATTATGAAAATAGAACCATAATTACTTTTTAAGGGGTATAGCTCAAAATATAAGTTGTCATTAATTAATAAATCTGATACAAATATGCATTTAATAATAATAACTATTATTTATTAATTTATTTATAAGCATAAAATTGTCTCACGCCAAAATGTGTGGGTTTGTCTTGGGTGCCCATCAACCTGTTCGCGGCCAGTGCCGTGCCAAGCTCATGATCTTTGACCCCAACTCAGCGTAATAACATAATTTTGTTATATTGACGGAATCTAATATTTCAATGAATTTCCATAGAATTAAATTAGTTATTTAGTTGTTATCCAACGAATACTAATCTTAACTCGAAGCATTTAACGAGTGCACTGATATTTAGATTTTAAAAAAAATGTTCGGATGAAACTATCGGAAATAAAATATTTTAACGAAATTCGTTTGCTAGTCTAATGTCTAACCGACAACAGTAAGACTGCGGTTGACAGAACAATACATTTTTAATTAATAATGAAAATAAACCGCACAAGAACTGCAGCCGTTAGTTATCAGATTAATATTTAAGCATGTATTGTAATCGCGTTGAACAATCACGGATTGAATGAAAACTTATTCCGTGGTATAACACCAAAATACTATAGGTACGAACAATAATCGAACCGTTTAGACGGAATCATTATGCGATACACAATTAATTAATATTTATCGATCACATTTCGGCTCGCTGAAACATTAAACGGGTGCCATTTTTTTCCTGTAATCTACACGATTGTAGTATCTGTAATGTGGTGCAATCGTCAGTTTGGAATGAGAAAACCAACAGCTACGTGTATTATACTGCATAATGTAACATCGCTTTTTATTATTTGTTCGTTGCAGTTGTGTTTGTATTTTATTGAAAAAATCCAAAAAATTACCGAAATAATATTGTAACTACTTCAATAATACTAGAGTTCAGTTTCAGCAAATGCAAAATCATACCTTTGCACCGGATACATTTTACCAGAGTGTAAAGAGGTACTGCAGTGCGGGTGTAACACGATTGCGCACTTTTAACCTTTTTACCTGAAAAAAACACAACACCATTGCGTACTTTTTACTTTTTTATATGTATAATAATTTTTATATATTAAATAGTAAACAATAATACGATTGCGCACAAAATTATACATGTATATATAACTATGTATATAGTATAATAATTTATGTAAAACATAAAATAATGTATGCATGTATAATTATTAATTAAGCCTGTAATAATTGGGAAGGAAAATTGTGAATTAATATGTAATAATTAATAATTATTATATAATACATACAAAATAATACATTATTTTAGGTTGTACATAAATTATTACACTATATACATAGTTATATATACACATATCATTTTGTGCGCAATCGTGTTGTTTGCTATATAATATATAAAAATTATTAATTATTATACATATAAAAAGGTAAAAAGTGCGCAATCGTGTTGCACCGCTGCAGTGCATCCGCGTAATCATGCCACTGGCACCAACGATTCGTCGTCCGTTTCATCGTTATTATAGTTATTTATTTTCCGTGGCATTACTATGCAGTTCGGAAATGACTGCCTAAATAAAGATACCGGTTAGGTTGGAGGTGTGCTACTCGTTTTGTAATCGAAAAGTTATATTTCATTTGCTAGCGTGCGCAAACTTAAGTTTCGAGAGCAGAAAACGCTGCTCATGGTGCGGGATCATATTTTAGCGTGAACCGTATCTAAAAGTAAGAACGCGCACTTGTATATAGTGGCGTACAAATGGGGGGAAGGGGCTGATTTCGGGATAGTCCCCTCCAAGGACTAAAAAAACCACCTGTTTTGAAACAATTTGAATGAAAAACATCATGAATTACATCTATTATATAGTATAATATTTTAACGTGTGTATAAAATGTAGTCATTTATGATAGAATCACAAAAACATTAATTTATTGCATTGGGCAAAGCACTCCAACGAATACATGTATCTAATTTAATTCCCCTCATAAGAAAATTTAATGTACGCCACTACTTGTATGATTCTTTTACGAATCCTCTGCGGCTGTTAATCGCTAGATTATTCGTTCATAACCGTTTTCAGACGATAAATTAAGGAATGCGGTCGAGGAAGCCAAAGTTTTTTACGGACTGTACGGAAAATGTACAAAAGGAAAATCGTTTTCTCAACTTGCCGTTTGCATCAATACAGTTGTTGTATACTGCGAGTATCATGTACACGTGATCGTCAAAATTCAACAGAGTCGGTGCCATTGGACGTATATTATATATTATATTTATATATATAGTAAAGTAGCAATAACGTATATAATGCTATACAAACCCCATGAACATGTGTCCTTTTTATAGGTACACCACTGCGTATCTTAAAAATGGAAATACGACCCTCATACGTAGTCAAGAGGACAATAGCCGGAATCTTAAGGGTCCGACCTTTTTTCTTTTCTACGTCGAATATAATAAGTAATAAGTACATATATGATATGGGATAATCCACGAAAATAGTGCCGCCTTTGAACTAATTTTTTTTATACTATAGTAGTATGTTAGTGTTATTTTTGTACGAAGGTTTATAATAATAAATCTTTAAAAAGTATGACGGAAATAAATATATTTTATATTTATTTTGATTGAACTACGATGAATAAAAAAATATGTTGATTTCGTTAATAGAGCAATTACAGTAGGATTCTGATAATACAAACGAAATTGGTGAAAGGGATCGTTCGGATTACATATGACTTAAAAATAAATCAAATTTCTTGCAATTTAGATTTTTAAATACATTTTTATCCATAATTGAATACAATTAAAATTATTATTATTATTATGTGTGTCTATACAATTGCGCACCAACATTTAATTTAAAACATTGAGTTATTTATTTTGAACATGTATATGCATATGTATATATATTAATATATCATAATAATTCGATCATTTCTGAGGCCCGTTTCGATTATCGCGTATTTCGGATGAACCTGTGTTCGGACTAACGCGTTCGTATTGTAGTAAGTAAATTCCTTTCCTCTAGCTAAAATCCTTAATACGCCATAGTCACCATTTCAGGGTGGTTCATTAGTCATTATTTAGATTATTACGATGATTATTCTGTAAACTAAATATGCAATTTGACTTTAACGTTTGTTATGACTAGTTAGAAAATAAAACTGTTATGTTAGGCAGGATAACGAGACGGTGCAGTAAAACACTTTGTATGCACTGGTAGATATATGTATAGAACCTGCTACGGTATTGGGCCATTGAAAAAATGCAGGCATAGCAAGATTGTATTCAATTCAAAAAGGGTCTCCGTCTTTGTTCGCTATTGAGCGCAATAACGTGCATGTGGTAAAACTCGAACCCGTCAAATAAATTTCTTATATACATTACAATACTCACATGAACCCACACACACGACACATACACATATGACATATCTACATGTATTTTTTTGGAAAAAAAAAACACATGTGGGGTAGGAAAAGGTTCGGTTTGCGCATTAAGATTGACATCGAATCGCCGTTATAGTATATCCTAGTGTTTATTCATGGGAAAGATTCGTGTCATATCGATTCGATCTCACAAACACATAAAACACATTAAGTCTGTCTACTAGTGTTAATGTATTTGCATGCATTGCTTTTTGATACAATAACTATGTAATGTTTGATAATCCATAATCAGTTTCGGTTCTGAGTAAAGGATCATTTAGATAATACAACAGTGAATAAGAAAAAAAAAAAGAATAAATTCTTTTGTTAAATTGTACGTTGAATAAATATCACTATATCCATATGACTCCCCGGGTTCAGAGGCAACCTCGTCACTCGTCAGATTTTCGTTAGCGAGTACGAACTATGAAGGTCACCTGATTGATTGTTTTGCAATGGAGTTCAAATATACTTTAGTAATTTTATTCTGTTGAAACAACATTTGTACTTGTGGAAGTCTACACAAGAGTGCGCAAACTTTTGGTTATGGGGGTGCACGCTAAAAATTAAGGCCCTCGATAATTTTGAAAGCCATTATAGATACAGGAAAATGTTTATATAAAATGCAATAAAAATTATTTTATTTTATTAATTATAATAAATATTACATAACAACATAAAAATATAAAATCTTTTATATTGATAGTCGACGTTTAAAAGCAATAACGTTCTTGAATTTGTTAATAATTTCATTAAAATCTAATTTACAAGCTAATTCTTGTTCTGTGAATATTAGTATTAGTGAATCTAGTTTATATTGATGCATTGTACATTTGAGTTTATTTTTTACAATGCTTATTTTGGAAAATATCCTTTCGCACATATAACTTATTACTGGTATAATGGTAAAAATGTTTAATAGGTACTAAATACATATTATTAAAAATTTCTCACTTTCTATTACCCAGTTTAATTACATACAGATTCACTGGATATTCCACTTGCTACGTCAGGCTTATGTTTGAGAATTTTAATTTCAGTTCTAGTTCATCAATTGGCATATTGAATAATTTAGATAAAATATTTGAAAAACTGTTATTTAATTCTAATTCCAATAAATTTCCCAGAGCAATAATTAAATCAAAGCTGTCTTGATTGAATTTTATAATTATATCAACGATAAGATTATCTAATAACAGATTAAATACAGAACACCTGACTGAATTATTTTTTTTCAAAAAAAATAAGAATACATTAATATTGTTTTGTAATATTTGGATTTTTTAAGATTTAAAATATATACTTAATTAATAATAATACGATGTAAAAAATATCGTAATTAGAGCTCTTGTCATTTTGGTTCAAGAGTCCAGGGATGCCTGGGCAGGGTGTGAACGCCTACGGTAGTCTATATTTTTATACCTGTATGAGATTATTGCTAATGATGGGTACTATCGACTTAGATTTAATCGACATAGTTTTCAAATAATTCGAATACTTATCGAATAATTTCCACTCAAATAGAATAGTTTTTAAATGTTTTTTAATAGTTAAAAGTTTAGTAGCTTTATAAACTATTAAACAATAATCGTATCACTTGTAAATTATTATTTTTTATTAATTTGTTAGTATACTCGATACAATATTATATAGTTTGGTAATTGTTAGTAGAATACAGATATATTTATTATTTATTCACGGAAGGAATCATTTCAGATTATGATTCTTAAAATGTCTTTATGAATAGTACCTTTTTTTATTTTTAGTATATAATATTTAATTATTAAAGATAATTTACTACTACTATTATTTTCGAATTTTTTATAAAACTATACAAAAATACATTCTCAAAACATACATGATTTAAAAGTTATACTTTTGTTTAAATATAAGAATATTATATGTAAAAAGGAAATATACAATTTTAATGTGAAATATATATTAATTGGGTATTTATTATTTATCATAAAAAATAATATAATTAAATTATATTGTATTTGAAACATAATAATTAATGATCAATTAAAAATAAAAATGTATACCTAGTGTAATGCATGAATTAATGCTTATTTGCAGTAGGTCATTAAGCACATGCATCCTGCCACTTGCCAAACGACGGCCTTATCCTTTTAAATGTTTTTCACACAACATCGGAACGGCAAAAAAGTGGTGACGATACGGCTTTTTACAGTTTTTCACTAGACGTAGGTCGAAAATATTTCATTATTTAAAACTAACAATTATATACAGACATACTACACGTTATATTAAAATTGTACATGAAAAATAACATAAATATTGGCCGTAAATATTGTAAACACGCTAATTTTAAAAATATTATTTGTATATTGTTTTCTAAATTTTTTTAAATTACTAAGAAAGTCCAAAAAATTACAATTTTAAGTATCTAATATTTATTTATTTAATAATACATGATAATATGTCCAATTTCCAATCTTATATGCAAGTAATTTACGAGACTTTATATTTAAATAAATTTACTATTCGAACGATGAAAACGTAGTTAAGAAAATAAAAATGTCATTGTCGAGTTTTTGTCGTAAACTAATAATAACTATACACTAGTCTATCGTATAATACTACTGTAGTATCACGTGGTATATGTAATGATATAAGTTGTATTAATTAGGAATATTATATGTAGATTTTATAATAGTTAAAATAACCTTGTTATAGATTAATCACATTACGCGATTTATCTAAGAATATGAATTGTACTGATACAGTTAATTAAGCTTAGAATATAAGGGGAACTGATATATTACGCGGGGCCTCACTTCTGACTTGCATCTTGTAAAGACTAAAGTAATCTGTATGTGGAGAACTGTAGACTAAACTTTTTCCGTGTAAAAATTATTAAAGTATTATATACTCGTAGTAATTCAAATCATCGTTGTTTTATTTAATATAATTATGCTAGTTAACCTGTTCGACGGGCTTACTACATTACTCAATTTTAAATAAAGATATATATTTTTAATAGTTATAACATCAATCATGGATTTATAATTAAAATATAATATCTCAAATTATATCTTCAATAACTAAAAAACTTTAACTCATTTTATGTTTTTATTGAGCTATGTTTTGTCATGGATAAAATAAATGATTTTTTTTTTTATCATAATTGTATCATTCGCTATAGTATTATAATTCATATCAATATTCTTATGATTCCTGCTATTAATATCAATCAACGTGTTTGACTTGTTACAATCATTTTTTTTTAACAATAACTTGTTTGATTTTTAGAATTGTTAACTTTATTTGAATATTTTTACAAAAGTAATCATATTTATTTTAATACTAACTGATAAAAAAGAAGCTTTTGATTATTTTATTTTTATCCAAAAAGTAACAATTGTTTACAGTCGGTTCAATTGACTACCAAGTAGACTACCAAGTATTTTTTATTTTTGAATACTTTTTAGAATATTTCGTCCAATTCAGTCTGCTGGTTAACGACGGTCGGTCTTAATGAATAATAAATACATGGTAAGTAGGTATCATTATTTTTATAATAATATATTATAATCATACAATTTTTTATGCCATTATTAATTATTTATTTTGATTACAATCGTACAATGTGTTAGAATATATTGTTCATTGGGTATAAAATACTTTATATTTAATTACAAATAAAAATTGTCGATTACATACGAAAATCCCACACAGCATAGATATATTTATTCAATATTTAATTAAAAATCAATTACTTGATAAATGTTCAGTATGCATGGGTTTTAAATTTTTAGCATTGAACTATAGTAGAACCCCTTTAATCCGTCACCTTCGGGACTGGGGGTGTGGTCGGAACGTGAAAAAGGTTCGGATTATCAGAATATAAAGAAGCATTTGAAGATAAAATGTTACCAAAATTATTTATTAAATTATTTTAAATATTATTTTTAATTACATACATATATTAAATCAAATAAATAATTAAATAATAAAATAAATAAAAAAGTAGATAAATAGTAAACGGGCAATTCATTTTAAAAATATATACAGCCACATAAATTGGAAAATCTATATTCATATATCGATAATACTATGGTCGGATTAACTGTTGTGGTGGACTAGCCGAGGGCGGAAGAGAGGGGTTCTACTGTACAGTTCAAAAATTAATAAAAATTTTAAATTTTGTAATAGTCTAATGCTTATAGATATTAGTCTTTTATACAATTTTGAATTTTTATTAGTTTTTAAACACTTGTTTTAATTAATAAATGTTAACAGAATTCATTATAAATGTTTTAGGTTCAACATAAAAAATTAAATAGGTATACATTACAAAGTCTGTATGTCTTACAAAGTTTTATTTTCAATATTTAAACTCCAATTATATATATATATAAATTGTTTAAAACGTTATTGTTGATAAATGCCGTGTGGAACGTGATACATATTTTAAAACGATTAAAAGTAGTTTTAATAATTAGTCATGGATTTTTAAACCAGCTTTTATTTCAATATTTCGGTCAGAAATTTAAGTATATTATTATTATCATATTATATTATTATAATCATAGGTATAGAATTAAGGAGAAACTAATCAGTGGCACACACAGGATTTTTTTTCGGGGGGGGGGGGGTCAAGGTAAAATTATAACACATTTTATAATTAACAAAATTATGCAAATCTTTAATATATTTTTACTTAAATAATAGAATAGACTATTCTATAATCAATGATACTAGGTATTCAATACTAGCTCTTCATATTTCAAACTTGTAAAATTTCTAAATTTTAACCTAGACATCGGAGAAAATTTCGAGGGAGGGGTTTACAACCCCTTAACCCCCCTTCCCTGCGTGCGCCACTACAACTAATTAATATGATGATATCTGTTAATGGAATTCAAGGATTCAAGGTTTTGGGGTTAAATACGAAGTTGGCCTTTTCGCTTTCGAGACTTGTTCGGCTTGTTCGGCTTGTTCGGCTTGTTCTTTTTCGGTCGCGGCGGCGGCCTCGGGGGCGTGAGTTCAATATCAGGATCCATCATGACTACAACGTACATTGACTCATCAAAAGACGGAGGCACGTTCTCCCTTTGGTCATCGTAGTCATCTGGCAACTGTACGATTTCAACATGTTCAACAGACTCCCACGAGTCGTCAGAATTTCCAAAGGCATTAGTGCGGTTAATGTCCATTTTTACGAGTAACTGGTAAAAACAAACGAAAAAATATGATCAATTTCGTTTTTAAAATCATAAATTATTTTCAATGATACCTTGTGTATTGTATTCAAACTACTGGGTGACAGTTTTATGTGTCCGGGAACGATAAGCAACTTATATTTTATTTTATAGTAGAAAAGCAGATAAGAAAACTATAGCTGTACGTGAAAATACGAGATGATATAAATTATTATACATAAAATATTACTCTATGAATGGAGAAGAAAAATATTTGGGATTCTAACTTCAGTGTCGTAGTATTAAAAATATAAAATATTTTCGGGCAGTTGGTTCTGATTGGCAAGCGTATTTAGTAAAGTATGTTGAACTATTATGTGTGAAAATCATATTATTGACTGTGGCACATTGCATCATTTATACGACTGTCTATAATTATGCAGGATCAATTTTTTTTTTCAACACAGAACACTCATATTCTCGGTAATTTTCTTAGGTACATTTGATAAAATGGTCTTATATAATTTACTAATATTATACTTTTCAAATTGGTTTTCACTTATTTTTCAAAACGGTAATGTACCTATATCATAACCTTCACTCCAATCCGGTTATATCAACTTTAAAATGTACTATATAATTATAGCTATTATCTCTATAAAAACAATAAGGATTAAAAATATATAAGATTATAATATAATATTAAAAATTACATTGGGTAGTGAAATTAATCAAAATATTATCAACCTGATTTTTAATGGATGTACTTACTTAACGCAAGCTGGGAAGATGGTTTCCGTTTGTTCGAGAGAATTGAACGTCACCGGTTGTCACTATGTACCTTAATTTTCACTTGTAACTGTAAATTAAGATAATTTAAAGTTTAACTATGATTTCAACCATGATAATATAATGTTAGCGAATAAAGTGACATCTTCAGATTATATATATGCGATGATGGTCGAAATTCTCGAAAATTTAACAGTGAATCAAACAAATTAAAAAAAAAAAAAATTTTTAAAAGAAAATAACCACTGAAATAAGAATATTGATATTATAAACATTATAAAAGTTTTTAAATTATACAAATGTTGAACTAAACGTTTTAAAATGAGATTGAGTGGATTCGTAGTTTAGGAGGTTAAAATGTCTCAAGCTCTGCTAATTTTCATCCACCTTGATCGATTTTTTTTCATTTAATTTACAGTTCAACTACGTGAAATATGGAGTAATAAATAGGAGTAATTATAAATTAGTAAAACCGATCAAATAGTTATATATCGATTGAAAAAAATATATTGTTTATTATACGTTGACAAAAATTAACAGCCGTTAATAATGGTAGCTTGACGTAACTTATCAACAATATAATTGTTCTACAAGTGTAAAATACAATTATAAGCATGACGAGATAACATCGCTGTTACACCATGCATCAATTTGGGATGCGCGCGTGTTCATTGTTTAATGATGCATTATGGTTCATGACGGATATGCTGATAATTATTGTTATTGATTTGACTGGTTCTATTCTATAATCAATACTTATGTTTATAATTTATTATTGTTTTCATTTTTTTTTTCAGTTGGCTTTTAGTCCGTTTATGTGACGATGGAAAAATTGTCGATTTTAAAATATAAGAACGAATAGAAATTATAAATTATAAATATATTTATAATTAATTTTAATTTAATGAACCGACTGTTTCTGTTAATCAGAGATAAAATTATCAACTTTATATACGATATAATTTATTAGTTTTAATTAATTGAATTTAGACAATGATTTAATAGAGATAAAATTAATTTGATCATCCTAGTTAGATTTTAAGCGAACTAATTTTTTTCGGTGAAATATTCTTATTGTAAACTCCACATAGCATAGATATACCATTGATTATAAAATATAGTCTATAATATAGGGAAATATATAAATTAATTAATAGGGGATGTAGAAAATCGAGACGAGTGGAGGTTAGGACAAGATCGGTCGACTGCAAATTGTTGGGAGAAAGGCGAATGAGAAGATGAAGAAATTAGTAATCTGAAGAATAATAAGTGGTGTATTGTTCAACGGATTTTGAATTAATATTCAATTAATTTGATGAATTGGTTATTCAATCAAAAAAAAAAAAAAAAATTATAATTATATGTTATTTTTACGTGTGTGGGTCGATATCAATTACAGCATTAAATAGTGCAGAATTCATTAGGTACTTTAATTAATAATATGTTCGATTCCGCAAACAGAATAGGTAAATGTATTTGACCCAAATCCATGTAGAATGCCTATGAAATCCAAAAACACTTAAGTACACTTCAATTTCAACAGAAACATTTTATATTTTTTTTAAGAAATGAATAAAACGTAATAACGGCTTCCCATATGAGCTCAATATCTTGCAAAATGTCCTGTACGGAGAATCTACTTACATACTATGTACTAAAACGTACCTATTTATTTAGAAATCAAATTACAATATTTTAAAATGTTTTTGTTTTGTTTTATTTTTGTATATAAAGATCAAATAATCTAGATCTAATGGTTTACCCGAAAAAAATTATTTGAATTATTCCGTCATATTTATAGTAAAAATTAAAATACGTTCAATGTAATTAGGCGTACTCAATTTGTCCACGGAAAATGCTTTGCACCCGTATAATAAATCGATTGGCGGCGACGGTCGACGAGTCACAAGATAAGATAACCTGACGTCGTACTAATTGATTGTTATATGACGATAACCGAAATAAAATACTTTTTTATTATTTTTTTTTTTTAATAACACCCTCTATCTGGAGGTTTATTACACGCCACCAATAAACCTGTCAGTGAGAAATTTCTAGTATTTATAATCAAAATACTAAAAAAAAAATTAAATATGTACAATAAAGGTTATCAAATATTATTATGTAATAAATTCCCAACTGTATAGATCAGTGGCGGCTCGAACGAGGTATAATTTAAGTCACGTGATTCATGGAAATATTAATGGGTGGGTTGATTTGTCATATAATATAAGTTTAATTGGTTTAGGGTTGATACAGGGTTGTATGTTTATTGCATACACCAATTTAATACCCTTTACTTATCACTATAAATCACCTTTTAGAGAGTAGTAAACATTTTATAGAGTGGGTGGTGTAAAAATATTAAATCAGAACCAAGAAAAAAAAGTTCAAGCCACCACTAGTACAGATAACGAAATAAGTAAAAACACGACCGTACATTTCGATGGATTCAACTGTATGATTGAACTTGTACTTAATCATATAATAACGTTTATAATTCTAAAATATTTTATAATTTTTTTTTATTTTTATTATTATTTAAGAACTATTGCCATTTGGTGATGTAACTCGAAACTTGAAAAAAAATTTTTGTTCATTTATTGAAAAGCGATCATTGATATTTCTAGTTAGGATAACTAAGAATTTAACAATTTTTATATTGAAGTAAATCTGAATAACCTTCGTGGCATGGACATGTTAATCATGCCCCCTTGGACTATTTTTTTTTTTACAGGTTTATTTAATATTTTTGATATAGGTAGACAACCATACAAATATAAATATAAATAATAATATTTATAAATATTTACTATCAAATACTACGCATATCTTTGTACAGGTAGCATGTTTTACTATAGTAAATAATGGTATAATATATAATATAAGAAAATAATACTCGTAGCAATAATATACTTATTCGCTCCCTCCCCCTATAAAGAAGCTTTTGATCCACTCATGAGATCCTGATTTTTATGTAACATACGTGTGTATGTGAACTATATTTACGGTAATTATGATTAAAAATTTCAATGAGTCTTACCCGTTTTCATTCAATGAAAGATTTTTATTATTATTTTTGGGAAATGTATAAAACATGTATATCCGATAAATATTTTATAACATTGTTAATTAATAATTAATGTTATTTATCTATTTTCAGAAATTTATTTTTAATTTAAAATAAAAATAAATAAATTTAATTAATTAATTAAAATTGTTGGAAAATAACCCATTTTTATTTTTTTAAACATTTTAAAACATTTAAAAACATTTCATCTATACACGAAAACAATAGTAATTAGTAGATTATGCACGGAATGCACCGTATAAACTTTCCTGTTGTTGAAAATTGGTATTTATCAAAGTCGAATGAAAAATTTTGCAGTGACATCTATTGCGTTCACGTAGGCTTAACTAATTTTATCGCGACCATTAACAACAAATTGAAAATACTTTTGATGTTTATACATGGGTTAATTATTTATTACTATCTATTAAACACTAGAAATTAATTAATCATACAATTTTTTAATTATAATGCAGGTAGGTACTGCTAGTATGCGGATTCAATAAATTGTATTACTTATTTATAATATTTTTATCGAGATTCATCATAGATCGCGTATTATTGTATCCATAATAAATAAAAGAATAAAAAACGAGAGCGATTAATTAATATATACGAGTATATCTAAGGAATTACGATTCATAGTTAGATGGCCGAAATTTTAGCATGCGCTAAAATATCGAGTTGTACTGTTGTTACGATTTGAATATTAAAATTCATTGAAATATCATAACTAATGTTAATTTTATTATAATAAAAAATGAAAACACTTATGATAAATAAACGAGAACATTACATATTGTGTATTATTACGATTATTTGCAATCTGTGTTGCGGCTATTTGTCTACATAAAAAAAAAAAAAAAAAAATAGAACGATTATTATCTTAATTAGGATTATATTTTTTTTCATTTCTAATAGATAATAAGCTCGATCCACGCGATCTTTTTAACGACACATGACGATGTTAGGTACTCACGTTTCTCCGACCAAGTTGAGTGCTTGTTTATCGTATGCGACACACGGATGTTCACAGATTTCGAAAAACGAAAATACAAAGCTCGCCGTCACGGTTAGGTATTGTTAATCCGATTTTGCGATAGACTTGTGATACGAACAAAAGCGATCTGTTCGTTAAGCGGGAAAAACCGCGGTTACGCGAGAGCGGCTGTTCATTCAAATAGTATTGTACCGTCGTCGGTCGGCATCGATTTCTGTCTTGTTCGTCCCAACACGAATTCGCGCGGGTCTCGTGCGCGCCTGTTGGCTCGTCCGGCATGCATTTTGCGCAGGCTTGCAACGACGGACGAACGAAAAAACGGTTGTTTTTCGCGCTCCCGTACACGAGCTTTTACGGTTTTCGAAACTTTTTTGTCGGACTCGAATAACGTGTCAGCATTGGTATGTGATCGTTGTACTCGTTTGAAGTGCTAATTGTTGATCGAAAACTATTTTATTTTGTTGTATTCACCACACGGACGCTACCAACGTTTTTCGCTAACGGATTCGTCGATTGTAGAAAAATAAATTAATAACGAACGATCAGGTGATCGGTAGTAACCGCGATACGACCGCACAAAACCAAGCGGCGTAGCGCGTAATACCGTACAGGTATTGACATTGCGCGTGACAACCGTGGTAGGGCTCTGCAGTCGTATATAGGTATTTTGTAATTACATTATCGAAACACTTGATAAATTGGGTTTCACATATTCTGGTCGACATTAAAATGCTAACAACCAGAGTAATAATTATGTAAATAGATTTAAAAAAATCTATACATATTAAAAAAAAAAAAAAATAAAATACGAAATAAAAATAAACATGTTAATATTTAAATAGTGAAATAAATAAATGTATTTATTCCATAGGTGGCTACTCACTGGTTGCAGTAAAACATGTAGAACGCTACCAAAACAGAGTATGTACATCGATCGGTATCTGAAAAAATTTATTTAAATCACAAAATAGTAAATAGATAACAAGAATAATTTTTAAGTAATTTCTTACGCAAAACGATAATTTAATAAATATTAATAAATGTTTAACATTTATTTTGATATTTAAATAGTACTATTGACAGGTTTACTGTAGGTAGTTTAATTTGCTTGATTACTTTGGTAATTAATTAACCACCAAAATATAGAATTACTCTAAACGGTGCTCATATAATGTGATATCCATCAAAAACCAACATGAAAGATGATTTACACGAATTAGCTGAAAAAACTCAACCTTAAAAATCACACTAGAAACTTGATATTTATATATTTTTGTCCTGAAAAATTGATTAATAATTTTATTAAATTTTCTCT
Organism: Sipha flava; assembly: GCF_003268045.1. Classification (NCBI taxonomy): domain Eukaryota; kingdom Metazoa; phylum Arthropoda; class Insecta; order Hemiptera; family Aphididae; genus Sipha; species Sipha flava. Next base: position 732,420 of record NW_020273144.1, on the reverse strand, counting down.
ATTAATGTACTTCATATAAAATTAATTAATAAGGTTAATCTTGTAATATGAAACTTACAATATGATTGTTGCTATTCATAAATATATTAGCGTTGTATGTTAAAATTGTATTTTTAATGATGTTTATTTTAATTTTGTGAAAGGCTAATAAAAAATATGGTCCGCGTAAGTAAAAAGGTTTTTCACCCTTAGTGTAATATGATACCTAGTGGTGGTTTTGGTTGTATTTTTTTAGTGAGACGATTTAAAAGTCACCTCTCCCCTCACTTCTCATCCACAAATCTAAAATTAAGCATCACAATAATGGAATTAAAAAAACATTATAAAAATAGTACACGGACGAAAACAAACAGAAATTATAAGACAAAAATATTCGAAAACAGAAATGTTAGAAAAATAAACTAATAATAGACAAGAAAATATTTCCGTACTATGAATATTCCTAAATAATTGTATAAACGTAAAATAAATATAAAAAAATTGACCTATTCAGTGTATATTATTAACCATCGAGTTTCAACATACCGGATGTCTTACCATTTATCAGGACAGCAGAACGTAAATAAATAGAGAACAGTAAATAGGCTGATATAGTTATTACTAAAGGTCGAATATTCATGCATTAGCATATTTTTTCCTTTAATAATTAAAGTTGCAGAGTAGAATAGGAATTTATTTTTTACCCTATAGAATATGAAGTTAAAATTGTTATGTGTTATATATTTGCATATTTCGATTAATTTTTCTCTCATTGCATATTTATATTTTATTTGTGTATAGTTATGCATATTCGCTATCTATAGATTTTTCTGGATAAGATGGGTAATTTAACATTGAATTATTTTTCATTTAATTTGCTATTTTTTAAATTATGTCTTTATTGACAAAGATAATGTTGATAAAGATGTGTAGAGATTTCTCAATCTAAAACAGTCAAAATATTTAAAAAATAATATTTATTCAGTGCAATGCACATTTAAATAAGTTAGAGGAAATACATTTCACATCAATTTTGATGTTTTTACTTTTTTTCATGTATATAATGATACTTTATCTAGTATATTTAACTTTTATAAACCATATATTTTAATATTTTAGAGCATGAACATCCGCCCTATAATTTTACTGATGTATATTTTACAGAATTTCATAATAATTAAAATTACTCATTAATTCACTTATATGTTGTTCATACCTCATGGTTGTAAGTAAGTTAAGCTTTCCCTGTTCCAACTTTCACAAAACAAGTCACCTGCAATTTAGGAAAATTGAAAGCTTCGAATGCTTATAAACAGTATAAACTTAATTAAAATAATTGGAATCAATAAAAGGTTTTTAATTAAATCACATGCTACGTTAAATTTGTTATAATATTCAGTTTTGTATTGAAAGTTGTGGCAAACTTTCAGTTTTGCGACTATTTAGTTTTTTCGGTACATAGAAAATCATATAATAAATATTGTGCCTATTTTTTTTTATACTTAAAGCATAAGAACTGGACATTTTAAAAATTTTTGAATTTTGGACTACAAAAATGTAGTCGAATTTCATAATTTTTATCGTTTCAGAACATTTTGTCAAACCATAGTTATTCTTTTGGCATTTTCAAAAAAAAAAAAAAAAAAACTAAGAAAATATGAAAATGTCTACTTTTTTAAAATTGCTCAAAATTGTTTTTGAAAATTATACCAACTATAGAAAACAATGATATAAGTATTCGTTGAAAATGTCAAGTCTCTACAGTGGTATTTCTTAAGTTACGATGAAAACAGTAATTCAATCTCATCGTAATCCGTGACTTGATTTGGTACTGCATATTTTTTTTCGATCTCTGTTTACAATATCTCACGATACGAATTTTTTCATACAAATCTGTTACTTTGTTAAATTGTAAAAAATGTTTACTCAGTAGAGGCCTATTAAATGATAGATTATGTTATATTTATATGTAATATTTATTATTAAAATAAATAAAAATAAATGTTCATTACTATATACTGATTGATAGTGTTTTCAGCACTAGATTAACTTAAATAATTTTCGAGTTACCGACAAGGAAACGTTAGATTCTCAGGATTTCCATTGTTCAACGTAACATATCTCTAAGTATTAAGGAAATAGTTTATATATGTTGAGTCTACTTTTTATAAAAATTGGCAATCCACTCGCACTGGAAATGTCGTTAATTAATACTTCAGGTGGCGGGTCACCATCATTTATTGATTTTAACATCAGTCTACCTAATGTTGAAGAATGCTTAAACTATTATATAGTCTAATAATACCTAAACATGTATTTAAAAACCAGAATTCCACAATCTCTATTTGTATTATTCATATCATAATTACAACCACCTGGCCCTATAAATAAATGTTAATTTTTGCTATGTTGATGGTAAATTGATCCATAGTAAAAATAATTCTTAATACGCCACTGATGTTTGCATATCATTAAGCAGTAATTTTCACTTTTCTTTTCAATATATTTACAGTCGTTTTTTTTATCTCGTAAACAGTATTTATGCATATTGGTAGGATTCACTGATTCTTCTTCTTTCAATAGTATTAAATAATAATAATAATAAATAATAATAAATATAAAATATACCGTTGTTCAATAAATAAAAATAAAAATTATACATACTTTTAATATTAATCGAAATTTTTATCGAATATTCAATATATAAAAAAATACATACATATATGTATTACATATACTTATATTTTTAATCCTTTATTGTTTAAAATATATCTAAAATAATTTATTACATACATTGTTATTCGCATGGTTATTTCTTTTAATATGATTACATTTAATTAATTAGTCAAGTTGATTGAATCAGCAACGACGTGACTGCAATGAAAACATAGGCTTTAGGGACGGTCTTGGGGTTGGTTTGACGTATGCTATAGGACGGCCAATTCTCTTTCTACGTCGATTTTCTTCCCAGGCAGCCTCAAAAGCGATTAAGCGGCTCTGCATCGAGTCCAACGCAGAGTACGAGAATGGCGTGTTATCTATGATTGCAGCAGATTGACCGTTATCACCCATCTTTGTATCTGTAAATGAAAAATGGCGTTTATTGTCTATATTTTTGTTGGTTATATTTCTGTAAGTTTTTTTTCAATATTACAGTGTAATAAAACTGTATTTATAGTATTATTACATGATAATCGTAATTATACCAGCAAGAACAAAAAAAAATCATGGAACTGATGGATGGCAGGGGTACGCGAACCTCTGGCCAGTGGTCAAGGGCGCACGCATGTTACACGTGTAGCAAACAAAAATGTTGGTGAACGCTGATCAAAAACAATGCCATATTTAATTAAGTGGTAAAATAAATGTTGTTTAATATTTATTTACAAGTGGTGATAAATAAAGGTCAACGTAACGCCCGGGTCCGAAAATTTGTGGTATCAGAGCGACGATTAAAGCCCGGTAAAAGAGTAGTGTCCTTTTCGGTAGGTTATAATATATATTTTATTGTACAGTGATCGACTATTGTTGTTTACGTGCACGTGTTTTTAAAAACCTACTCTTGTCTATGCCATGTCGCATAAAATGATCGTTCGTCGCCACCATCCGATTTGTAAAAAACAAATGACCACAGTAGTCGTCGTCGGCTAGGCGCATCCGACGAGCGTTAATCGTAGCACAATATCGACCGTAGGCGACTGATTCATTTTTAACCAGTTTTTATAAATGATGAGTGGACACGGGACTCCTATGTACGGCTACGTGTTCGGAATATGGATCCAGTAGCGTATTTTAAAATATTTTGTGTGGGGTTAGGTTATTTTTGTTTGGGGGGGGGGAGGATGGTTAAATTTTTCTTAAAAATAAGTGGTTTTATATTGTGAAATATGCATTTAATGTTAGGTTCTATTGAGTCATACGATTTGGTTACATTACGTATGTGTGTGTGTGTACAGGTCCGTTCTGGTTGCTCTAATGGAGCGGTTTCGAAAACATTTAAGATCACCTTAATTTTTGTTATCTTATACTCTAGGTTGACCGTTACATCCCCTTGCCATAATACCGTTACACGTTTGATTATCAATGAGGACGCCCGATTGATTAACAGAACCAATTTTAAAGAGGGGGATGTGTCGTGAAGCAACTGCGGGCCGTATGACGATTGCTGCGAATGCCAACGACGCTTGTTTGATTTTAACTGTTTCGTCAATTTGCTTTTTATTTTTTGCGTTCCTGTTATTTTTGCCATTATTTTATAGTACATATATTATTATTAGCTACCTTATTATATTCGAATTTAGTATTCAATTTTGATTAAAATATAATAATTATTATTATTATTATTATTATTATTATTATTATTATTATTATTATTATCATTATTACTTTTATTATTACTTTTTTATATTATTGCTTTTATTTTATAAACTATAAATTTGTAAAAAAAAAAAAAAAACTTTTTTCGTTAAATCTATGCATATAAAAGTTCTTCAACAAATAACGAGATATGTAAAATTATGTCCATATTATTTCCATCTGCGTACTATGGATCGAATTTGTATCGAACCAAAACTTCAATATGCACTTTTTAAACGAATATGCAAATGCCTAAAGTTCCGAGCCTTGATAATAACCAAGAGCATTATAACCGTAGGCGAAACTCGACAATTTTATTAGGACGGCCAAATGATAAATAAGTATAAATAATGTCATGTATAAATCGGCGCATTCGAATTGCGTCCATGAATAATATTTTTTACCTAGTTTTGTCCACTGTTTTTGCACAACACGTCTGAATTGCGTCCTCGATTTTCTTTCGTAAATTTGGTTTTTGTTAGTTATTATCACACCAAAATTTGTTATCGTCGAATGCAATTCTCCTTAATCATTTGAAAAATTCTTTGAAAGAAAATGTGTATCCATTAATACAATTAATATTGTTTATTTTTTTCACTAAATACTAATAATTTCAAGATTTTTCATTATTATATTAATGTTGTGATGTTGAAATAAAAAATATCATTATTGATTATAATTACTGTAATTCTATAATAGCATTTATAGTCAGTGGTGTTTATGTCCAAATGTACGTTGAATAATTTAAGTGAATGTCGCATCGAAACTAATGCTACTAAATTAACACGTGAAAAATGAATTTCTATCAATTAACGGTAAGGTGCGATCTACGAATAAAGTATCGATTGATAATCGATGTAATCTACGAGCTTATATCCAAGTATATAGACTTCTTTATATACCTATATCATATTTGCGAACAGTTATCGAACAACTGTAGAGGCGACTTGAACGTGTCGTGCAAAAACCGCGAACGCAACTCGGCTGTAGCGACGTACATTTTCGTTATTAGGGACGGAATTCGTATGCAGTATAAATGCACCAAGTACGAGTTACAAGTACAAGTACCCGTGCATTACGTATATGTACTTATTTAAACAGAACATTATAGAAGGCGTTTAAGATGCGGAAATTATGTTTTCAATTTTAATTTTAAACTCTACTGACTACTATGTCAGTATGATATTCAGCCGTTATTAGGTCGGGCCATAATCTGACTGTCCTGATCCTTAGTTTCGCCTATGATCATAACATTTTAAAGTGGTTTCATTAATCGGATAAATAATTTTTAGAAAAAAATTATGATTTAATTTAAGACTATTATTATTTGTATGGCCATTTTTTTTAAAATTATTTAAGACTAATTCGCATTTTTATATGTACCTAAGGAATAGCATAATACGAAAATAAAACACTTGTGAATCTAATACGTGTTCCGTATTCCAAATAAACTGTCTATTTATTTTTTCATATGTCTGCAGCAATTATTTTCAATAATTTAGTTTTCATATTTTACTTACGATTAAATTACATCGAATTAGGAGCGGTTTTGAGAGGTCTGCAACGCATTCACTGTGCTCTCTACGGACGACAAAGCGATACTAATAGGTTTTGGGTAAATTTATTAAAATTGATACAGCTACTAATTTCGTATACATTTTCCGTCTTGCCATTAGTGCGCAGGTATATATATTTTAACGAACAACAGAATGGTCTATAGCATACAACATTAACAGCATATTATTTATACATTATATTATCAAGCGACCGTCATCGAAACAAATTGTCACCACTACTAATTGTTTGACTAGGGATACAAATGCAAAGATTCATACAACAATTTAAATACGTACACATATTATTTTTTCGAAAATTTTGATTATACCAAAAATATCAATTGAAATTTCAACTGAGTAAGTATGCATTACATATATGTAGATGTATATGTATTATATCACGGTACAATGAATACAAACGTTATATATAAAATTATAAATTATAACCATAATAATAAAAATTTAACGTAATAATTTGGTGTATGGGTTAAACAATAATAATAAAACTGTAAACGGGTTAAATAGAAATGCGTACATTTAATCTTCAATTTATTTATAATTTAATATCTACCATTAAATGTTGATAGATATCCATCAAATTGTTAAAGTCTCCTGTTAACTAGTGTAGTAAGGTAAGTAGACGATTTTTTGTGATGTGGTGGTAAATACCTGCGTGTAAATCGGAGCGACTCGTTTAGAGTCCAATAGGCAAATAAGTCAATAAATCGTGAGTCCAATGAGAACGGGTTTGTTTGTAAAAAATAACTTTACGTCTTTGTATACCATTTCAGCACATATTATGAGAGATTTATATAGTAATTAGGTGCAATGCAATGTAGATACGTATAAAAAGTATAAAATATGTAGACACGTGAATTGTATATGATCATAGGAGCGCGCACGGGTGGTTCCGGGTGTGCCTGTGCACCCTCCTACCTCAAAATTTAATTTGGGGCTCTAAAATGTAAGTCCTATAGTAAATAAATATGGGCACTTATTTTAACTAACTTTACTATAGTAAAAATTTAACTATTTGAATACGTAATGATAATACAATATAATAAATATTAAGTCCCATGTATTGGCAGTCGCATCACCGACAATATTGTGGTGATGATAGAATAAATGTTAATGATGTAAAATAAAATGTACACATACATTATTTTGTAACCAAATAATTGAAAAAAAAACTATTTAGGTGCAATTATTGATCACAGATAAATGTATTTAAAATGGTAATATCCTTAGACAAAATCAGTTCGTATTACAGTTAATAGATACAGCACCAGGTGCTGTCGAGTTGGTAGGTAAACAAAAACAATTTAAAAAAATATGGTATTTACAATTACAAAACATAAATAATATATATATATATACAAATATACATTGGTCTACCATAAAAATGTCGTAGGTACTTAGAATATGCAAATCAGGTTCAATTTTCAAAATAATAATTCAATTATTTCATTTTTTACGTACAATATACATAATGTATAAATTAACATAATATGAATGTGTTATAAATGTTATGTACTAATATCACATAAAATAAACGTTAAAAATAAAATAATATTAAAATATCAACTTTCGAAACAATCTCTACTCGTTTTTAAATTTTAGGTTCCTCAATATAACCACAAAGTTAAAATTACGTAGGAAAAATGACAAATAGATTTTATATTTTAGAAATTGCTCACCGAAATTTAATTAAATCTCCAAAATGTTTGGATAATGTCCTCTACAAATTTATAGGTTGGCAAATTTTTTTGAAAAAAATGGTACACCAAGTTAGTATGGTTTTTCGATTTTTTCATTCGTTTTCAGATAGTGACGTAAAACTGAAAATATACTTAGAAATAATTTAAAATTCCTACCACAATAAGTGATTATATTTTTGTTTATATAAAAATTTAAATCAAAAATACATTTAAATAGCCATATCAATAAAAAATTTTAATGACTGTGAGCATTATCATTAGTTATAGTTTAAACTACATGCTGTTAAATCGAATTTTTAACTATATTTGAAAAATAAAAAATAAATGAAAAACTACTTAATATTAAATTAATACCTTAAAATAAATTAGAATGCATTTTTGCCGAAGAATGTTAACTAGAAAAGGTCATGATAATTATATTAACATTTGCATTCAACAATTGAAGTAATTTGTAAAGCCAATTTCTCGGTAGGTACAACCATTAAATTGACTTTGAAATTTAAAATAATTATTATTGTTTAATTAAATAGATTGTTCGTTTTTTCAAGAACAACTAATAATCATATTATAATAAATTCGAAAAAAATGGTTTTCTTAAAATATTTTGTAAAATTGAAAGTAAGTTTCGAACAATGAGATTGATTTACGTATATATTAGGTTATAACTGAAATGAGAAATTTATTTAATTATTAAAATCATTCTTTTTAAACATATTAATATGTTAATATTAATACGTCATTTACGAGTAAATAACATATCTCGCAGTTTCAATAATACATTTAGTAAGTTTCGATTCTAATTTTATATTATATTGAAAAATCATGAATCTTTTTTTCATTTATTTATATATTCATAAATCCCGCAAACTAAAGCCTTATAATGTGTATTATTGTACGATTGAGCTTTTAGAATTTGAATTGTATACTTACATTTAAGTTAATAAATTATATATACGTAGGTATTTAGGCAAATAAAATTGAATGTTAAGTTTCAAACTCCAAAATTAATAATAATATCAATATATAATTTTAAATTTATCATAATAGTCGTTCTTATATATAATACAACGAATTTTTGTTGATCGCAGCCCGAATAAATATACTAACTATTTAAGATCACATAAAGTTTGACAATTAGGAATTTATGGGAATAAACAAAATTATGTGTAATAGCTTAATAATGTAAATGTATATAATGATCAGTAGTCATGCGGGATAAAAAAAAACGATCGGATGGTTGGGGGCGAAAGGTTGACCAGTCTGTTTATTACTATAAACTTTTGGGTGACTATGGGTAATTGTTCCAACGGGTTAACTGAGCAGCTATTAATCTGTCAGTATCTGAGAAAATGTACACATTCAATTTTTAAATTCAGTCGAATTCATAAATATTAATAAAAAAAAAAAATAGTTTTTCACACTAAAGTAGATCCATGTAAAAAAATATTTCGTCATATACGTACTCGTACATAATGACTTCAACATCATTTGAAATTTTCATATATTCAAATCCTCTATAGATGACTTAACACAAGTATTAGCCTTCCTAATTCATGATTATAGTTAAAATTGTAAGTACAGTATCTGGAAGTACATATGTGTTTTAATATAAATAATTATAAATAAATAAAATAATTATAAATCATATAAGATGCCAATTATTGAATACGTGTGTTGTTTGATATTATTATCAATTAATCAATGGTGGAAATATTTTGTACTCTATAGAGAACATCTCTTACGATATTTACAAGTGACAATGATGTATTGAAATATACTTGATGGAAATAGACCAACCGGCGCATTTGATGAAACCCTTGGTCAGGGCTTGAAATCGAAATAAAATATTTCGATTTTAATTTCAATTTTGATCATTGATATTAGTTTTTTTTTAATTTCGATTTTTGTTTCAAATATTGATATTTATTTTTTGCAATTTCATTTTTGATTTCGAATATCGATATTCATTTCTTTCAATTTCGATTTCAGAAATCGGTATTTATTTTTTTTTGATTTTGGGTTCAAAACAGAATGTTATCCATGACTTATAATAATTTCTCAATTGTTAGTACATCATCAGCATAATAGTATTGTAAGATGTAGTGGTGACAAGCTACTGATGTAGGTAATATATATTTAAATCCATTTTTTTATTACCTATGTTATAAAACATTTCGCACTAACTACGATTATTATTAAAGTGTCTCAAAAATGAAAAAAATATAATATGAAAGTGAAGCTAAAATGAAGTAAACTAAGGATACATTTATGTGAAATGATTAAAATGTAAAATAAAGTATTTTATTCATAAACTCAGATATAATTTAATTAAATATGAGAACAGTGTTTTAAATTATAAGTGGGACAAATATGACGACGCCTAGCAAAACTGCAAAAGTACAAAATAAAACTATTTTAGGTTATTTGATTGTATATTATTGGTTAAAAGTATAACTCACGGGTGACAGACAATGGAGTATTATAAATTAATATCTTATCCATAATAATTCATTAAAAAATGTCTATATATAGTATAGTATATGTAATAAATCATGTGAATAAAAACAACAATCGTTCATCGAACACTGATTCCTTATCGTTAAACAAAATAGGTAATAGTTATTTATTGTTATCTATAATCAATATTATTACTAAATATGGCAATGTCTACGAATTGACAATATAAATAGACCTGTTGGCTGTTGAATTTTAAATTAATTTGATTTCAAATCGTTTTAATTATTAAAATGATTTTGATTATGATATAAAATATTGATTTGCACTTTTTTCAATTTTAATATAAATTTTGAAAATCATTACCAACCATTAACGATTTTGATATTGGTTTTGATTTTCTAAAAGATTTTTAAAGATTTTTATCGATGTTTGAAATCGATTTTAAGCCTTTGGCACCCCTAAACTCACCTAACTGAATTCATTACGGACCCGTTATGAGAACTAGTGAATATTGTCGAAAATTGTTGTTAAATGTTTAGAACCATTGATACTGTTTTATCGAACTAATATGCTCGGTCTGTTAATATATGTATACGCCGTATACGTATTGCTGGTATAAAGGTACACAACGTCCAGTAAGAAGATCGAATACATCTATGTAAACAAATGGTTATACGATGTATTCATGATAATTTAAAAACTGTTTGAACAACATTAAATCGAAAATGACATATCCGTTCGGCCGCATAGGATATAATCGATTCAGTTTGAAGATCAGAATAATAAACAGATACAGACAATTTTCGTTCCCGCCGACCGTCCGCGAAGGCCGAAACATTCTGAAACGTTTATCTGATTAATAATTCGATAACAATATTACGAAACCGGCCAGTGCGGTGCACTGCACACGTGTATGAATAATAAATAAATCGTAAAAAAAATGTAAAGTCCAAAAAAAATTATGTACACATACGAAATAGTGTAGGTACAAATAATATACGTGTCATCAAAATACTACGCGTGCGTGCGTTGTGTTATAATACAACATCGTCACCCAGGGCCGTATTTAGCATTTTGTCGTCTCTCTTTCCTAAAATACAAAACTTATGACAAGTATCTTCAACTATTCATTAGAAATTGGTTTGCAACGCCCTCAATTCATTTTCCCCTTTTCAGTACACAATTACACAATATTTGTAATTAATTAAAATCCAAAATAATAACCGAATTTTGATTATCTAAAGAAAGTTATAAAAAATTGTTTTCTATAAGATTGATTAGTGGTAGGTACTCTGAATGTCCCAAATCAAGATTAAATAAATCTCTATATTTCAATAAAATATCATGTAAAATAAAATACTCTTAACAGTAATTAATAATTTGTATATGTTATTAAATAATATAAATAATTTTACAATATTACATTTATTTTTCATATAATTCTGTTTATCATTTATACATAATTTTCCATCCAGAAAGCGAAGAAATCGATGTGTTTTTATTTAGAATCACTGTAAACGTTTTGTCTTGATTTCGACTCAATAAGTCATTTCTATCTTTGACCAGATTTTTATTATGATATTATGTTGTTAGTGACGTAGCAACGGGGCGAAACTTCAAAATGCACTTTTACGTATTTTTAATTAGATATTATTTTCCATGGTTGTACTAAATAAAAATGCAATATCATAACTTCATTCGTTGTAAATAAAATATTCAACATTGACCGTTGTGATTTTAACTTAAAATGCAAATTTTTCATTTTTGCGTCCTTCCGGGAATCGCGCCCGGGCCGTAGACATCTCTCGCTGCACCCCCTCGCGATGGCTCTGCGCGTTGTTTACCCGATACGCGGAAGAGAGAAAAAAATAAACTACATCGGTGGTACTCTGCAGACGACAGTGTATATCTACTGAAAATCAATGCGGAATCCGAATCACCCCTCTAACCGATTGATACGATGCGTACACGAATGTAACATAGTATATCTCAATTCACCGTAACTGTTGATTCGAACCTTTCACGCGTCCGATTCGCACGTACGCACGTGCTCAATGCGAAAACCGATCGCCCTATTGTAATAATCGTGGCCGTTCTGTGTACACACTAGTGCACCCCCCCCACTCGCCCCTGGTTCTTTTCACTTTATCGACGTCCCCGCACACGGGACCGGCACATCCACCGGCGAACACGGACACTACATTTTTTTTTTTTTGTTTACGCATACATCCGTACTAAATGCACCCTATACGCCGACTTCAATTTATCGCCTTCACCCGTTGCACCTGTATTTACTTACGGTATGCACCAACGCATTTACGGGTCATTTAATTTACATTATTCGCTTTAGTTTCGATAACTGTACCTCGTACGCATGATGAAAATCCAGTGAAGATGATTTTTTCAAACGTACCGAAGCCAATAGTCGAGTAGTTCCTTATGGGATATTAAGCGAAATTGAAAATTTCTATATTATACGAGCTTCAGTCTTGTTCAATGTTAATTAGTCATTATGCGATGAAAGTTTAGATTAGAATTTCGTAATTGTCGAGTACTAAAATTAATTTTTTAATTTTTTTTCATCTCCATCGAATGTTACGTATTACAATATTATTTACTTGAACTCTAATATGAAATAGATAATAGAAAATATAACAGTTGAGAATATTTTTATTTTATTTATAATTCTCACATTAAATGTCTAATTAATTAGCGGTAATACTTTTAAATCCTTGTAACTTGATTTTCGCACGATTTTATAACACTTTCCTGTTACAATGAGTTATCGCTAAATCCAAAATCGGTTTTTTAAGAACTACCTATGTGATCACCATCGGGCGACACTTTGTTTCGCCTCAACGGTCCTAATACTACCGGCCGATTTATATTCGTGCATTCCAACTTCAATGTATAACGAACAGAACCGTAGGTACTTCGGTAATGAATTCTTTGAATATTCCATGAAAATAATGATATTGTTATTGATGTAATATGAAGAGTAAACAAATAATTTGAATAATAATCTCATTTATTAATTGTAATTTAATATAATATAATGAAATATATATTCTTATATACTATTGTATTATATACTATTATTTTTATATACTAGTATATTATATAAAGAAACAGGCCTTTTTATAATTCTATGTACTATGTTTCGTACGACACTATTGAATATTTTTAGGATATTTCTTCACAGAGTTCATAAAAAAATGTTGATCGTTGTTTTCTAATCAAAACGAAATTACAAAAGCCACTATATTGAATAGTTCATTAATATATACCGCCGCATACCTTGTCTATAAATGTATAAAAAAATTTAACTATCATCTGTGCCGAAATAATTTTTTAACTATAAAAAATTTAAATTAAAAAATCAAATTCTTATAATAAATAGGAATTATAGTACCTTTGAAAATGATAATATCGGACCTACAGTATCCTCTAGTTATTTCAATAAAATAATTAATCATATTTTAAATATTCTTGAAAAATATTGCTATAAAAAAAAAAAACTTTGTTTTCAATTATGACAAAAAATAAAAGTGGAAGTTTTAATTAATCAATGGTTAAATGGTTATGATTGTAAAGAACATAAATTATTCATCATTGAAAAATTATTAATCTGTAAAATATTTAAAAAAAAACTCAATCAATTTCTACTGCAATACCACTAACTAAAATGTCAAAAAGAAAAATTTTAAATCATATTTAATTTCATAATTCATTGCCTTTTTATATTTTTTATTGCATATGTAATGTTTGTATTATTATGATTGCGTTTTTATTTGAATTAATAATAATATTATTAAGTTTTTGTTTTATGATTTTATTTATTTATTTGAATAAATATTGTTATAATAATTTCCGGGTTTTTATTCTTGTACCTTAATTAATAATTTATGCTTGTTCAGCTTGTTTTATTCGGAAATCTATATTGATTCATGTACTACATGAATGTACTATATGAATTATAAAAGTATACCAGCGATGTTGTATTATATTATATCTGGCACAAAGTGTAGATGATATCATCTACAATTTAAATTCGAAATATATACAAAAAAAAAAAACTATCCACATAGCTGAAACTGTAAAGATGTTATAATTAGCTATATAATTATTTACGTATAATAAACTTATTGCTTTAATTTAATTCTTTGGTTTGTATGAAATAAATGTAAAGCCCTCCCAACGAACTTCTTCACGAGAAGAGCTTAGATTAAAATGATATAAACAATACATTCTGTCACTTATTATACGAGTTTGAACCAGGGGCGTATACGAGGGGGGGATGTGTGGGTCAGATTCCTCCCATTGGTCTTTTTAAAATTGTATAAAATAGTGTTCTTAATGTAAGGAAATTATAAGGAAACAAAAAAAAAAAAGAATTGCAAGGATTTATTGTAAATTATTGTTTTGACACATTCAATATATATATATATATATATATATATATATATATATATATATATAT
>NW_020273144.1:680473-717774 GCF_003268045.1 Sipha flava | reverse complement strand
CCCCCCCCCCCCCCCCCATACAAATGTTATGTATACGCCACTAGTTTGAACTTAATACGTGTTTTAATGTTATTTATACCTTGCAAAGCTCTCGACACCACTGTATACGCACTAATTAAATGATAAAATTTGTTGCTGTAATAATCGGATTCCTTCACATTATATACGGCTGTATATTATAATAAATATTTTTACATCATACTTACATAAGCTCAAACTAATTAAAGTTGTACAATATTATGCATATTATATTAATATATATTATATGCATACCAGATTGATAATAAAAATCATATTTAAAAATAATCATATTAATCAAATTTAAATCCTATTTTAATCATTCATACCAGATTAAAATAGGTTATGTACAAGAATATTATTAAGGGATATTATCAATAAAACTGTTCACGGTTTGCTATTGTAATTTTTTTTATTTTTTTATTTGTTACATGCAGAAAAAAAAAAAACAGTGGTTATTGATTTAATTGCTGCTTTCAATCGATCCCTAGTAATCCCTTGTCAGTTGTTATTGGTTTTTTTCGTTTAGTTTCTTGATTAAAATACTATTCTAGACTTATGATATGAATTTAAATTTACTAAAAAGATATAAAAAAGTTATACAAATTTTCAAAATAAAAATATTTTATATTTAAAATTTGTCTAATATCATGTAATCATATCAAAATTCTTTAAAAATATAAATATATAAAAAAATTAAATTATAAATTGAATACATAAACATTTTTACAGTATTGTACAATTATTCAAAAGTATTAGACACTTGAAGATTGTTTTAAGATTCATTTGTGTCTTAGAACTGAAATCAAACATTCAAATGTACATAAATCATTAAATTAATACAGTGGAAGTTTTAAGGTGAATCTAAAATGTTAGAGCTATCATATAGAAATGAAAGAACTTACCAAAATATTACCAGTAAGATCCATTCTTAATCTTTTATTTTCTTTTATATGACGTGTTGTGCACTATAATTATAGAAATAAAGTGATAACTTAAATATAATTTAAAATATTCAATTTCATTTTTTTTTTTCAAATAATGTTCTTTTTTATCATTAAAACAATAAAAAGCATTATAATAATTTAATTTATAATCATAAAAACCTATTGCATTATGTATCGAAACATTTTATTCTATATTTACTATGAGATCAGTACTCAACGCCCACTATGTACGGGCGTAGCTTTGTTCCGGAACTTCACCTCGAGAGCTTTTGTCTCTACGGGACGTCGCATTATTTTACAATCGGCAACTTATGAGTAAATAAAATCTAAAATGTACAGCGCATTGCGATAAGGTTATTATACATATAATAATTTCGCATGTGCAGTGGAGCCATCAGAGGGCTATCGGAGCGCCCCTGCAGAGAACACGACATGTTGAATCAACGGCTAATATGTTTGATGGGTGGTCGACCTACGTGCCGCCGAGTACTGATCTCGTAATGAATAGAGTATATAACAATTTACCTCTTGTAAGTTTTCAATATCTGGCGACTGTCTTTCACTCAGTGGTTCCCATATATGAATAGCGTTTAACCGTCCACTAGTTGCAAGGGTTGGTAAATGTGGATGTCCCTCTATTGCTGAAATCTGAAAATCAAAATATTATAATATGTGCTACATAATATTAATTAAAGAAGAAAAATATTTAATTGTACTTTTCCTTGTCCTTTTTGGCATTTTTTTAGAACCAATGCTTCTGTTTTCTTATCAAAAATTACAAAAAAATTTTTGTTCGAACCATATACTACATACTCACTTCTGGGTCCATAAAAATTAATTGCAGTTACTAAGAACAAATTAAATGGTATTTCAGAAACTATTAAGTATTATATAAAAACTTGAACAAAATTACATACTCGATGAATTAAAACTTGTTTCATTGATATAACGGTGTGAAATAGTTTTAGGTGGATCATTAACATTGTACAGAACAATATTATTGTTATGTTCATTACCACAGACAGCTAAAATTTCTGTACCACAATAATTATAAACAGCAGAAGCAGTATTTCGATTACCACTGGGTGGTTCTAGAAATCCACCGTCATAAAAATGGTCTTCCAATCGCTGAAAATTATTAAACTGCTATTGAGTTCAGTTCAATTATTTTTTTAATACATCAACTTATTACTTCTCTAGTAGGAAGAAAAGGTTGGAATATTTTTACTGGTTTATGTAATATTTTTCTTTTGTCATACATTCTTACACAATCATCTTCGCCATTTACAATAAATTCAAATGGTTTCATAGGATTTATGTCAATACCATATAATTGCAAGCTATTTCCTTGAACAGTCTTGATATGTAGTATACTAATTACAATAAAAAAATAAATACATTTTTAAGTAACATATATTTTGATGTCATTGACTCCCTATCTATCATCTATTTAATGTATACTAAATCAGAAATAAAGTATTTGAAAAAATTAATCTATTCATATTGAAAAAAACTAAATACTTAATTGTATTAAATAATAAGAAAATAGAAAAACACTAGAGGGAAAAAAATAGAAAAACTGTTGGGCATGAACAATATATTCTTAATAAATAAAAACAGTTCAACTTCACTGTCATTCATTGACTTTAGCTATATCTTCAACAATATTAATCATAAATCTATTATGGTTTATTAAATTATATAATAAGGATCACTAGCCAATACAAATACTATTTGAATATAGAAATACGTCTAGTACATATACATCAGAAGAATAATGAAAGCCTCAAACTCAATACTATTTTCACAATTAATTGAATTAGAAATAAAAAAATGACTGAGTAATAAAAATAAAAAAATAATTTTATAATTTATAAAAATAATTCAACAAATACCAAAACCTATTAAAATATACCTTTATGCTGACAATAGTTACATATGGATCAGGCATAGAAGACTTAAATACATAGAAGACAAAATCCAATACTTAGCGAATTATTTAAATGTATAGAATAACTCTTCAAGATTTTCCTTTTATCCAGAGAAATCAAAATATATTATATTTTCTAATAGTTAAAATTAAACAAACCCAAATATTACACTAAGTAGTAAACAGATTTACTAAATTAAAACAATAAAGATATTAGAATTAACTTTTAATGAAAAACTCACATGGAAAAAGCATATAGATAACGTAAAAATAGAAGAAACATAATAAAAAAACTAGCAAATATACATTGAGGAGTCGACACAGAAACTTTATTACAAATCTACAACTCACTTATCAGATTGGACATTTTACAGAACAGGAAAAAAAAATCAACATTTAAAACATTAGACATAATACACCAAACAGATTTAAGATTATGTTTAAGTAGATTCAAAAGTAGCTCAATAGTAATTATATTCATAATTGATGGTGAATTACCAATGAAATAAAAATAAAATACATTATTGCTCAAATGTGCTACTCTAAATATAATGTACGACCAAAAATTAACCACACAATATTCAATCTCCGCCTTAATTATAACATTAAAAGCAACATTGAGCGGTTATAACCGATATAAAGAAGAATAAATAAGTTCTCAACGATTACCAAATTTATTATAAATACATAATAAATTATGAAATATTAAGCATTCCACCATGGAAAATTAAAAAAATATCTCTAAATACATCCTTAATCAGCTATAATAAAAATAATACAACATCAATCACACATGAATAACAATTTTACAAAACAATCAAAGATTACCCTAATTGTAAACATATCTATACTGACACATCAAAAACTGAAAAATATACTGGAATAATATACTTGGTAACGAATGAGTGGACTGTTTAGCAAAGAAAGTAAATAATACTAAGAAAATTGAAATAAATTAGAAACACTGTACTTATGAAGACACACTAGGAGGTATTAATATAGCGGTATGAGAAAAATGGTCACTAAAATAGAGAAAAAAATATATCAAATTCAACAATTAATAAATCAATCAGAAAATTATTGAATCTATCTCAAATATAAATAATTAATATTATATTATAAAAAAATAAAAATATAAAATATCACCCAATAGGCATATTGCCAAGGCATACTTTATTTCTATTAAGAAAAAAAATATACGTATATATATATAATTGTATTTATCTTTAAAATAAACATACAAAACTAAATATAAATGGTGTATATAATACAATAAATTTTAAAAGTTTAATGACTTTTACTAAATACATACAATTCAAATACATACATAATAAAGTTTATTATTTTTATAACACATTTTATAAATATCAGACAAACTAAATATTAAAAGATTTTCACTCGGTGATGCTTAAAAAAAAATACACCGGTAAAAGATCTTTTAATAAAAGCAGACATTGAATTTGCCTCATTATTTCTATCGATCTTAGAATAATTTATTATGTTCATTCTTATTCTGATTATTTAAAATTTATAGAATTAATATGAAGTAAAAATAGTTAATAGTAATACACTAATAAAAATAGAAGAAAAATATTTAAATATATAATTTAAAATGGTTAATTAAAGAAATTGGTTAACATAAATAGAAAAATACAGTATATTAGTAATATATTTTTATAAAACTAAGTTGTACTTTTGGTATATGATAAAAAGTAATTTAATTATAAAGAATTTTAAACATAGTGAGATATTTGTAGAGGAGCAAAGCCAAATATTTTTATTTAAGATTTTATGTGATAACAGAAATTATTATGAAATAGGTATAATAAATTATTAATTTGTATACTAAATTTTATAGATATAATGCTAAAAAATTATAAAAGGAAAATTGTACCTTTTTGACAAAAATAGTAATAATAATAATTGTACATACTCAAAATTTTATTATTTATGTTTCTAACAACAATGATTTTAATATATAGGTACTTAGTATGCATAAAATAAGTTATTGAAAGGAGTAGATAAACTTTTTTATTTTTGAATTTTTAAAAAGTGTATTTACTTATAAAATTATAATATAAATTACATACGTCAAATTAATCCAAAAAAAAATGTTAACTTTCAAAAGCATTTGGGTAAGTTGATAAATTCCAAAAAATGTAATTAAAAAAAAAATAATTAAGCTTAACTTTTATTTTAGAACAGTCTTGAAAATGTCCTCTATTTATTCTTGTAAAATGTATATATTTATCTTTGAGTGTTATATTTAAAAAAAATCATTGAACCTTAGATCTGTCCACTTACCCAGGTCTCCCCTATTATAGTAATTAAAACAACACAATGTATAAAATAATATTCCTTACTCTGTAAATATTTTATTATATCTATTAATAGGTTCACGAATGTCAATATTCTTAACAATGCCGTCTTTTCCACAAGTGAGAAACACATTTTGTACTTCACAATGTACTCCAATTTTACTGCATTGCTTAATATGACGTGATATTAATCTACTATGTATAATACCAGAATTATGCACATCAGCCAATATAATTATTCCATCTTTTCCAGCTGTCAAAATTTGATTTGTAAGAAATTTTATCTAGATATGATATGATTATTAATGAAGAATCAATCAAACAAGTAAATTGGTGCAAATTAATTTACGTGAGATATCTTTTCGGCATGTAGACTTTGAGTATGTTTAAGTATGGGATTTCCCCAAGACCAATCCCAGACGACTATTGTACCATCATATCCGCTAGCTAATAAGTTACCAGCGTTATTAAAATCAATAGATCTTGAATAACTCTCATGACTTATTAATTGTTTACTCAATTTAAGTTTTTGTGTCGCAACCTCTGATTGATAAAATGTGTTACGCCATACTGAACATTTATTATTGTGACCAATCTCTCTATATACAAAATGATTTTATAATTTAATTGTTTAAAAATAAAAAAATTAACATTTACCTTTTATATAGTTCTTTAGGAATACACCAAAAATTTGCCTTAGAAGTGGTTTTGATTGGTTCTCTATTTTCTTTTATCTTCAGGTAATGCATTGAACTACGAGGTGGGGCATGATCTTGATTCATAAAAAAATTAATAAATGGAGTTGTATTCTACAATATAAAAAAAATTAAGTAAAAAAAACTAATTTTTCAAATCAAAAACCTTACTTCAAACGATTCATCATAAGTTTGTATGTCTGAATAATCTGTAGAATCGGAATCAGTCATTTTTTCTATGAACACTATTGATGAATATAATAAATACAATAACAAAATAAATTTGTTATTAAACAAATTTTATAGTAAAATTAACATATACACATTTATTAATACTACTTATTATCACTTTATTATATATATATATAATAAAGTAATGGCTTATGAATGTATTTGTGGTTAAATACTCGATAGATTTATAGGAAGCAAAAAAGTATAATAAAAAGCTCCCATGTGCTTAAACCTAATTTTTCAGGAAAGACGAAAAACGTTTTAAAAAATCACAAATCATCAATGATTAATGAAAATACATTTAAAAAACGTAATAAAATATACATTTTTATTCTGAAAAAAATTGAAGTAAAAAACTTAATATATATGTATTTATTATACAAATTGTCAATATTTCATCACATAGGATGTTATGTTAATCAATCTTTTTTGCCAAACAGTACTTAGGAGATTATTTGAATAATAGTTGATGCCAGAGAAATAATAATTAAGACTTATTTTGAACGATTTTATAAAAAATAAACTAAGTTGTGTTATCTAAGAAATAAATATTTATTAACAAATTATAATTGTATAAAATACTTAACATTATAAAACAAAATAACTTTAAACTTTATAGTTATAATATGTACTAACTAAAAATAATTGCTAACTTTTATAAGTTATAACTAATTATAAAATGTAAAACATTACAACAAAAAAAAACAATAAAAAATAGTTAACCACTTTTTCAGTCCTGGTAATAAAATAAATAACAAATTATATTTACTCAAAATACTTAAAATATACTTTTTAGAATTATAACAAATAAGGTAAAAATTAAAAATAGTAATGTAATAGTAACCAGTCTTTGGATTTCTTATCATAGTTGAAAAAAAAACATAGTTTCTCACTTTTCTGTTTTATAGGTAACTAATTATAAAAAATTATAATCTACTATGCATGCCAATATCTCCAATGTAATTTTGATCAAATTTTTAATCACATAGGAGGTATTTTATAAACGATTTATGGTTGGTAACACATAGGAGGAATTGTATATTATTTTTCATTAATTCTACGATAGAGATAGCTCATAGGAGTTTTTATCAAAATTACCGCTTATTTTTTCTGAATCCAGGGATACCAATATCTCAAAATCGAAAATTTGGCACATAAGAGGTTTTTTCGTGTCAACGACGATTTGTTCTTATAAAACAACGTTCCTCAACCCTTTGACTTCTTGCCAATATGTCTTATTTTCACAAAGGATTGCTAATAAATTATAAAATTAGTTTTAATGGAAATAAAAATAATAACTATGAAGTAGATATTTATTTATTTGAATCACTTTGTGCCAAAAACATGTATACAAAAAAATAATTTATATTTTACAATTTAATTTTAATGTGATCATAAGGATTATTTAGTAAAACTAAATTTAGTTCTACAGATGATTAGTAAACTTGTAAGTTTGAACTCACAAAAAGTCTATTACAATACTTATTTTTAATGAAAGTGTATGACGATAAAGCCCTTTCCATAAACAGTGTTCGTTATCAAATATTTCAAAGATAATTTATAAATTCAAATACATCAATTTTTAAATTTTCCACTATTACCTTTTTTTCCCAAAATTACCTCTCATATGTTTTCACATACCACTAGGGGTACGTATACTTCCGGTTGAAAAACACCATCATAGAACCTTAAAAAATATTTTTGTTCATACTTTATACAAAATACATACATAGGTACTTGATATTATTTGTATATATTCAGATAATAATAAAAAATAAATAAATTTGGCTTAAAAACACTATTTACTAGATATTTAAGTAGAAAAAAATTAGTTATTACCCCAATAAGGACGAAATTGATTTTTATTTCTTAAAACCAAAAGTTCAGTATAAGTAATATTGTAATAACACACAAATGGAGTGATTTTCCCGGACAATTTTTAGTTTTAAATAATGTACAAAACGAATAGGCTTTTAATTTCAATTGTTAATTATATAATTAGTACTTGGGCAATTAAATACGGTGTTTACCCAAAAACGTATTATACTATGATAGCGTTGTGTTGACTTTACTAACCTGTGTGGTCGACAGTTGAATTTTAAAAATCACTCGATTGATCGTTCCGATTAGACGTCGTTGCATGAACATCAGGACATCTATTACAGATAAGAATGTACGAAAGTTCGCATGATATAGCAACAAATACAAGGAATATTGATTGTGACCCGTGGTGATAATTAAGGTGTGACCAGAATGTTAACATCATAACCGATCTGTTATTTGATAATTTAAACTCCTTGATGGAAATGCTGTTCGACTCGCCAGTGCATGCAATGAAGGGTTGTTAGACGTCCTTGGATTGCCGCGTTACGATGAAGGGGTGCGTCCGAAATGGTTCCTAAACTATTTTTCTTAAAAAAAATCCAATTTTCTTTCAATTTAAATGGTAGTGACCCAGTATTTTCTATGTAATACGTTAATTTGTTTTTTTTATGTATTTTAAACCATGTTATAATGTACTTACAGTTTTATTTTATTTGATATTTTCAGGATTACTCTGTGTTTTATTTTATTTGGGTGAAAATGTTTGTACCTACAGCACATCAATTTTTGACTGGCGACCTTTCTTGAACAATTTTTTTTTCTCTTTAACTATCCTTCAATTTCTATAAGTTCAGATTTTTACTATAATTTTTCATCGCTACATATGTATTAAATATTATTTCAACAACAATTCAATTTAAATTATTTATTTTCAAATATAACATACATTTTTTATGTATACATGTCTAACGTTCATTGTTGCTTGTTACCTTTTTTTTTAAAATCCAAATTGAAAACCATTTAGTGCAATAAATTTTCGATTTTTTTCATAGTAGATAGATTCCATATTCAAGTAATAAGTTTACATATGCGTCCCCTAAGATTATTTGTGCAAAATTGAATGATATCTTGTACTGATATCTTCTTATTACACCTTTTTTAATATCGATGATTTTTCTATAACTTACAATTTATTAAATTATATTATTTATTATAGGTTCTGTATAACAAATAACTAAATAAAAGTGATATGATTTAATACATGCACTGAAAAAAAAATGAATATAATTACTTTCTGTTATAAATAAACTGATGCTACATTGTCACTCGTCATTTTAGTTACATGGATAAAAACTAAATGAAACTATTGAAAAATAAATTTTTACCTTAGACCTAAACGGAAATAATATTTTTGAGGGTATCTAAGTGGGGTTGGGTGGGTTAGTGGTAAATATTTTTATTTGCACCACTACCAATTAAATTAAATCAAACAATCAAGGAATTTAATTAATTTTGCAATGACAACGTTTTGCCATGTTATCAATTTTTTTTTTTTGAATCGTCTGCAAACATTAGGAAATTTCCAAAAGAAATCATTTTTTAATTTCATTAATAAATAATGAAAAGATCAAAGGAGTCATGTGCCCTCCTAAGGAATAGCCGATGGGATTTCGATAGTACTGAATTTATGTTCAAAACCTTTAAACCATTGTACTGAGCTATATAAATGAATCAATCCAAGAAAGAATCGGTTCAATAGTAACAAATACAATAAAATAATTTTGATATTATTTATTCTTAGGACTATTATGTTTATTTTTTCTTGCTGTTAATACTTGATCTGAATGACTGTATGTAATTTTTATTTCTACAGTTCACATGAATATAGTAGCAAGGATGTAGGCTAGAAATGGAATAGATAATTTGTATTGAGAAAAACAGTTTAATGCAATATTTATTTTTTTTCTGTTATATAACCATAATTTAGGTGTAAATATATTATACGTTACGAGTTGATATTATTTATTCTAATAATCATATCATTATTTATTTAATATATACAAGTATTTAACTTTGATAACACGTATACTACATATTTTTGTTAAAAGTAAACATGGTTAAAATAATTTATTGTTAATTAGGCCAATGCGTTCAGTTTGAGTGATTGCAATAAATCAAGTAAAATTACCATCTGCAAGAAGTATTTCAACTTAAGCGATATGCTATAAAATTACACAGTGTAACAAAAATATAAGTTATAAAATTATATGGTTATATTTAATGATACAAAATAAATACACCTGAATACTAACAGTATCAATGCATTTTGTAGAATCAAATTTATTTTGTGGTTATTGTTATTTTTTATTTAACTTTAAAAGGAAATTGTACTAAAAGCTATATGTGAAACTATTGCTCATAGTTGTGGGTAGTAATAGATACAAAAATACAATGCGTTTTTTAAAGAATTTTCACTGGATGACTAATCATTATTTTCTCAAAATAGAGAATGTATAATAGAACGTGGTATTATTACATGTTTGCTATGCATATTTATTAAAAATAAATCTTAACACTTTTAGAAAAAGTAAATATCTATAATATAATATTTTATATACAAATTTATCCGTCGTACAAAAAATATTTTTAAAATAAACCATTAATTGTGTTTAGCCCATTATTTCAAAATACGAGTACTATGAATTAGTCGAAAAAAATATTTTCATCGGACTACATTTGTGTCCCTTAGTTAACTAGTTTCAAAATTTCACGAGTACTTACAAGAATAAGAGATAATTAAATATTTTTTGAGATTTGTGTATGTTGAATAATTATCCATAAAAAATAATAAAACTGATAAGTTTTTTTATGTTTTTTTTTCAAATAAGTTTAATCATCCACTTAAAATTAGATTTATATTCTATCGCACCGATACTTTTTCATTCAAGCTTTAAGGCTTAAATGTTCTAGAATCAGTAAGCATATGATAATAAAGCATATGATCGATTTCACAGTAGAACAATTTGATTAAATTTTCTCTTGCAAACATTGTTATAGCTGGTGCGTTACTAGTTGCTATATTTTGAAAAAAAATAATGTAATAGATACATAGACAGTGAACATTTACCAGTATATAATAATAATAATAATAATAATAATAATACTCATTTCTTAAATTGATTCAACTATCTATTTTATCAATTGAAGAACTTTGAATGCAACTTTAGTGTTGATGATGTCTAATAAGATCAACCAAAGTATTAACATGGGTGCACAGCATTTTGATTCCATTTGTCCATCTCAATAACAAATTATCTGTTGGAACTATATTTTGGAAATATAAAAATAGATTTATAGATGGTGAACATTGATCAGTATAAATATGAAACTTACTTCTGAAGTGAATCAAATTATCTATTTGATCAATTGAACCATGTATGCGATCTTCGGATATCATGTTTGCTACTGCACTTTCTGCTGTTCTTGCATCAACACCCAATATATAACCAAGAGAATCAATAAAAATGTTTTTGTATACTTTACTAACCCCAAATATATTATGTTCTAATATGGCTAGATGGAATATGCTTACACCTATGAATTTAAAAATAATATGAAAACTTATTAAATGTTGTAACCTATATAAATTATACAATTACCATCAGCTGTTTTTTGCATTCTGCTTATTTGGTTGAAGCATTCCATATATTTCAGAAATATCTTTAGGTGTTAATATATGGCTGAAGCACAATTTTCTAAGTATCAAGAACTCTGCTAAATCTGTACTTCTTTCGTCTCTATACAATAATGAAAACATTCGAAACCGTGTTGGTCCTAAAAGAGAATACAAATTAAAATTACTCAATTACATATACAATTATATATCTTACCTATGCTTGACAATACAGCACATTCGAAGGAATTCTTATAGAAAGACAAACATATCTCTTGAGGCAAACTTATCATAACTGACAGTTCATAATACTGAAGTGCGGCTTCGACAAACTTATTTTGGTATTCAAGTATTTGGGTAAACATTTTTTTATACCTGATTTGAAGCAATTCATTATCTACTGTAATCTAAATAATCAAAAGAAAAAAAGATTATTTCAAATAAACAATTCAATTTGATATATTTTACTAGGAATTTTGTAGCTTTCTTGATATAAGTTTCTGCGTTTGATGCTTGGCCATCTTCTAGGTATAGTCTAGCAATATTGATGTAGTTTTCGAATGCATATTCATGAGAAAATTTTCTAAAAATTGTAAATATAGCCTTAAAATAAATTATGAAAACATAAACAAATACTTTTGTCTTTACCTTAGATCTATAGTTATGAGTAATTCTGCAGCGTCTTTCCAATTATTTTCTTTCTCATAAATCTTTGCTAAGTATTGACAAATATCGGCTGCTTGATGTACAAAAACATCTGGTCTAGATCGAATCTATTGGAAACCAAACAAATAACTTATTTTTCAATGAGCACAATTTACGAATAAAAACAATTCTTACTTGTGCCAGTGAAGTTTGGGCCAGCAATTTAGATTGAACATCGGATAATTCAGGTAAAATTTTAATGGTAACAAGAGTTAATATTTTACGAGAGACCACTAAATTAACATCTTCACGAATCACTGAAATTAAAATGATGTTAGAAATTAATTCAACAATTTGTGGAGATATGATGTGTGACTTACACATTTCGAAGAATACTAGTAATAATTCTTCAGTATCAGTATTACCATTATTTAGTATATTGTTTAATATAATTCTGTATCTGTAATAATAAATGTCGTTTTTTTAAAAGAAAACATTTACCAGGGTGAATTCAAACATTCGTTTAAAACTTTTTCAACCCATAAATTATTAGATAATTAATAAAAACTCTTTTTTATATTCCTTTGAATCATTGTTAATAATAATTTTTCACCTAATATTTTAAGATTCAAATATAGATACTCCAGTAAAGATTCAGAAAGTACTAAACAGAACGGATTGTACACGCGTCCATGATAGCGTTTACAATAATTGCAATATCGCGGAGGATCGAAACTATATTGCTTACTGAAAGACGTTTTGGCGATAATTTCTAATCATAAATGCTTATTGTTTATTAAAATGTTTGTTCCTGTAACAACTTTTCCCATAGTTTTGCGTTTTTGTTACCAATGTTCAGTGATGTATTTATACATGTAGACACTATAGGCATATGTCTATGTGTATGCAAAATGTTTTTTTCTTTTATGAATAAAAATAGTTTAAAATTCGTTTTGCACGCTTACCTAATTAATATATATTTTACAGCAGGTAACAGATCTACACGCGGGAAACATGTCAATACGTCCCACCCTGCCCACGCCAGTAAGTTCAATTTCGGCAAAAATCAAAACTCCCGAGATGATAACCATTATAATAAGCGTCAGTGGGGGTTGTGCAAGCGGTTATTATTCCATTCGCGAACTGCGACGAGAAGCGTTATCGGTAGGTCGTTGCCAATACGTTTCGGAAATGATAGAACCGCCACGGCGGTGACGGCCAGGGGTGGTTTTTGGGCAACTTCAGACGACACTGTGATATAAATGGTGGTCGCGAAGGTGGTGGTACTCACAGTGAGGTGGCTGGGGGAGGGTAGGGGTTGAGTGTAATCGTCAGAAAACTAACAACTTACGAGGTCGTTTGCACATTCGGGACGACTTGTGCGTCGGTCACCGCCTGGAGCTTTTGACGTAAGAGTGTTACTCGTTGCGACATGTTTGGATTGACTGGACTACTGGCTGGCGATTGGACTGGTGAAGCCGACAGGACTGGGAGTGAAACGGGGTGCAAGCGATGCACACGAGCCGAGGACGCGGTTCGAAATGTCCCGGTGCAGACCGGAGGCGAGGGTTAGTTTCCGCTGCGGATGTTGTCGCGTGCGCGCGCACCCGCGTTGGCGACAGGTAGCCGACGGGTGGCTGGAGCGCGGCGGATGATAATGCTCGGTGGGCTGGAGCGACGGCCGACCACGCACCCGACACGTCCCCCTACCGTTCAGCATCGAGCCCTCCGCACCCTTGCTATACTATCACCCTCGGCGGACGCACGGGGTCGTCGGGGGTGGCGTTCAAGGGGTGTTCTTCTCACCCTTTTCCATTATTTCAACTACCAGTACGCGTCGAACACGGTGCTGATGTACGACACGAACGATTCGATATGTTTTCGTCGTTTCCCCCTAACCACGGTCGCGGGACGTGAATCTAGATAAGTACGGGTGGTGGGGAATTTCTCCTCTTTATTTGATACGTGGGTGGGAAATCGATCAATATACGACGGTACATTTCCGCACCCAAGCATATATCACCGCATTTGTAACACGTCGTTTTATATTGTGCGACCGTAGCGACCGTTTTTTATTTTAGAGACGGGCGTTGAATATTTGTGTTTTGCCATCAAATAATTCTAATCAGTTTGCGGGTTGGGGGGAAATTCTTCGTAGCTCCACTATCCTTATACTTATATTTATTAGTTATACTTATTCTTTAATAAGTGTGCAGATTTTGTCAACGGTACTGATAGTTAGATGGGACATCGATAGATAGATAATCGTGGACGTTTTTTAAATATTTTCGGTTGCGATAAATGAATACATTCAAAACATTGAGATCATTGTTTGGGGCAGTAAATTCAATGCACAAGAACGAAAAATATCAGTAAAATTAATAAAATTACCAATTAAATTAATAAACTTCTTGTTAATATAGGGCCGACAGGAAGATTTGTAGATTTGTCAATTCATAGTTGAACCATATTATTGTTCATAGTACATATATTGTTAGTTTATTAAACTAGTGGTTCTCTGAAACCACGACCCTTTAGGGATCCGTAAACATATTGAAACAAAACATAAAAACGTTATTTTATATTATTTTAATATTCAATCGAGATATTATTAAGTCACAATTGGTTGGAAGTAAGCATTACCAAACCTCACATTAATTTGAAACTACTTAATAATAATAAATATAGAATGTAATATTTAAGAAAGTGAATTTGTTTTAATAGTTTTAAATTATAATAATAATTATTTTCCTAACAAACAAATGTATTAAATATTTAAAAAAAAACTTCGTTGATTTTCAGATTAATTCAATAACTAATATTAAAGAAATGATCTATATATTAAAATATAAAGTATATCAATTTATATATATTTTTAACATAATTCAATGCTGTGTGTTAATTCAATTGGTGACTGTAATATTGTTTATACTTGCATTGAACATTAGACCATACGTAGGATTGCTATATATTTATAAGGCGAAACCGGGACAATACAAACACAATGTTGAGTATTATATTTTTTATATAACTTTTAATATATTGAGAGGATCAGTGGCGTATACAAGGGGGGGATGTGGAGATTAGATCCCCCTCTAGGCATTTTTTTAAATGTTATAAAATAATGGTTTTAGTGTGAGGGCGTTAGAAACGTATTTTCAAAAAAAAAAAATTTGTAAAATATAATATATTATATATTTAAATGTGTAAATTACAAATTATATTTTTATTATATATTGTTAATCGATTAAGTATTAAAAATGTACTTGAGATAAAATGGTCGAAATTAAAAATTAAACAATACTACATTTCCTCTAAAGTCCAAGCCGGGACATATGGACGTCCCGAAAACATTTTTCGGGATACCGGGACGCGAAGTCCAAAACCGGTGACAATTCCGGTTTTCCGGGACGTATGGCAACCCTAACCATACGACGTATACACCGGGCAGAGCTATGAAATATGGTAATCGTAAAACACAGTAGTTGACCTAATATCACCCTGCATATTTATTGTTTAAAACATTCGTGTCTGACGCTTCTCGTCCTGCTATCTATGTGACGCATTAGACATTTAAGACCCGAAATTCACGCACCGATGTCACATTTCCAGTGTTAATATCTAGTGTTAAATCGAGTTATAAATTGTAACGCATGACGATTGATATATGTCAAGAAATAGTCTACCAGTCACCAGACAATATAATAAAAAGTTCTAAAATCAGTTACGATCGTTTATTCACAGTTATTACTTTAATAATGTGACGTGTTTGTATACTGAACAAGGCGTCCGGTTGTGAATGCTCTGTTTATTTTACATTCTACTGTTCTGTTTGGTTGAGTACCCAATTTACCATTCTACTCCCTCCTACCCCCCTGTCAATTTTTTTTGCTAAAAATATTGTTGATCTGTGGATTTACATAAAATAAAGTTTCATCCATTAAACATTCGCGATTTTCTATTAGTCGGATGCAAGTTTCCAACTTGTTCGTTTTCTAACTGCGATAGTGCACTTTCTCAACTTTCTGGACTTAGAGCAAGACAAGAGATCGATTTTCGCATCACAGAACATGTATCCTCTGAAACCTGTTTTCGCCAAATCGTATACTTATAAAAGAACCGTTCGATTTTCTATCTTTCGTCATCATGATCGTAACCCTAACTTCCCTTCTGGGAAGATGAACAGGAGTTTAGAATAGGTTCGCGAATTGCTATTAATACTAGTCATTCGATACGTGTGGTACTTAGTCAGCTTCGACTACACGACAACGTGGGTGTGAGTACTGCAAGCATTCTGTCATCGTCGTATCGTAGTAATTATGCCGTACGGTAAAATTTGTATGCGTATTTAAACTGTTTTCATTGAACTAAATGTGTTTCTAAGTATTCCGTGTGCAAGTACACATTTTCAAAATTTAGATTGTTTCAATGTTATATATAGTTGCGGCGTCTCGATCGCCGTAGCGTCAGTGATTTATTAGGGTGAGATCCGAAGAAATTTCCCTATGCGACTGAGTGTGAAGAAAACGATTTAACTAACCAAGGACTCAAGACAATCGGTTGGGACGAAAAAAAAAGAATGAAAGACGGTTGACACGGTCCGTATGTATATATATATATATTTGTAGTTTTCGTAATGAGCCGGTAATTAAATAACAATTACAACCGTCCTCACTATGAATGTGGACGAAAATACATGCACGTGGCTTTATTGCCGTACGGTGGTGTAGCCAGGAACTTTTTATGTAGAAGAGGTTTAGAAAATTTATATATATTTAATCTTATCACTATCATTTTGACTATTTATGTTTATCTTGGTATTTTTAAGTTTTGTTGACATTAGTTTTTTTGACTCGGGTAAGAAAAAAATAGTTAATTTTTTTAGTCTGCTTATTTGTTATAGAATTTGTCTATGATAATAAATAATAATTATAATAATAATAACAATTTAGGAACTAGGAATTAATATAGGAACATAAATATTAGATATTAGAATATTTTCTGTCCAATCACTTAGGTATACTAAAAATTAAATTTTAAAAATATCTTACCATAATGGAATGTTTAGACGTCTTAGAATGATGTCAGATTAAAATAAAACAAATATAATAGAATAAAAATGTCAAATATAAACGAATAAACGCGTAGTAAGTAAAATAGTGAGACACGAATAAGCAACGATCAACTATTTACTAATAACTAATAGTTTTACACAATAAGGTGCTTGTGTTAAATTATCGGCGAGCCGAGTATGCAATAGGTATATCCAAAATAAACTTTCAATACAGACAATAATATCGCTTTTATCTCAATTGTCGGGACCAGACGACCGATTTAGAATCAACCGTTGTAAAAAACTTAAATAATATGTTTTCAAGCAAAAATCATCAAAGTAGTAGTAAAGTATCTAAATATGATCATAATATTATGACTTGTGTGTGTGTGTGTGTGAGTGTGTGTGTTTGTGTGTGTGTGTGTGTGTGTGTGTGTGTGTGTGTGTGTGTGTGTGTATGTATAAGAATGTTAAAGAAAAAAACGTGTTTCATGTAAAAGTTAATTTACCATCTCAGGTTAATGGAGGGGGGGTTCTGATCCTTAAATCCCTCCCCATGGATATGCTAGTAATTTTTGTTTTTATTTTAGGCTGGCAATACACAAGCGTTATTTTACCGCACCACATTTTACTGCACGCAATGCGCGATTAGTAGCACAAACACGACTACTATTATCAACAATAAATAACAAATCGTCCGACTGTCGCGCGATTATTACGGCCAATGTGAGGCCGTTCATTTAATTCAGTGCATACTAACAGAAAATACCTATCACGCGGTATTTTTAACGCACGGTAAAGTCAAGGTGCACGCGACAGTTTTTGAAATATCACGCGGTAATTTTACTGCGCGACACTCGTGTGTTGTGCTGTATTCATTTTAATGTACTTTAACAAAACACGCAGTAAAATTACGGCGCGGTAAAAATGTCGCACGGTAAAATAACGTTAGTGTGTTGCCAGCCTTAAAGAGAAGAACCATTATTGTCTGTGACTTAACGTTTTCATTTTTTTTTCAGGTGTTTGAAATATTTTTAGTTATTTGTTCGATTTTAAAAAAGTATATCGTGAAAATGAAAACGCTTCATCATAGTAATTGTTCTTTACATTAAAAACAAAAAAAAAAAAGAAGCCTCTACTATGAATTTACACTAAACGATTTATATATAATATGATTTCGCTGTTAAAATAATGTAAGTAAATATTCATTTTATTTCTAGATCCACGGACACGATCACACGATGACGTGTCATGCACTCTCAACGGTGCGCCCGTTCTGTAACCCCCTTCCGATTATGTTCGATCAGCGGGGCGTCTTAAACCGAGACAAAAGTGTATCACGTCCAGTGGACCAGTTGTAGGGGGATGAAGGGATCGAAGGGTGGATCACCTCCTCGTTTTGGTTATTGTGATTTTTTTTTAAATAGGTCCATCACCTTTGATCGAGATCCGACTACGCTACCGGTCCGCCGTCTTTGCCACCGTTATACCATCGTAATAAGAGTAACACTGAAAGTATTAAGTGTTGTGATTTTTGCGTTGACCATTATCCAATCCATCTGCGGACAATAACGTCTCCTCGGAGATGATTCCATCATGGCTAAAGGCTAGACAGATCAACGGCAAGTAAACCGACGGGGAGATCGTTGACAACATTCCTGCTGGGTATTCCCGTGTGTACAAGGGAGGGAATCACATCGCCGCACCAAATCATCTTCTGTTGTCCTATTCAAATGGGAGGGAGAAAGGGAGAGTTATTTGCGCGCAAATATTTAAGTGCATTTTTGAAGTGCCAATTAACATAGGAGAAGGGGGACGTCTAACAAGTCTAAAAAATATAATGATTTGTATTTTTTACATACATATAGTATACGTCTCATTTTTCTGAATTACAATATGTGAACGGCTTTATAAAAGACGTATTTCTATTTTAATTATATACCGGCTTTGGAATAGCTGAATTCTGGACTGTGGAAAATGTATAGGTTGCCCCCCCTCCAAATGACCTAACTTGGTAATCGTGAGAACTGGAATGCCGACTGGTAGCATGGAAAATTATCGCGTCACCACACACTCGTCGTTACGATTTCAAAATGTACCTACTGATAATTTCCACGTATAAAATGCATTTGCAGTCGTAAAAAACATTCAAATGCCAACAGGATTATTGTAGCACACGCATAACGATCGATCGTATGTGTTATTTCGTTATTTTTGTTTACGAGATAAAGTTATTAATATATACAAATACATATATGTTACCAGCAATATGAGTAATCTTTTTTTTTTGCAAAATGCCTAGCCATTATATAAAATACTAAAAATCACTCAGCAATATACATAATACGAGATTTGCCTAGGTATTATGTATGATGCCAAACGTGGAGTAGGCAATATAATAAAAATAAACAAAATCGGGTATCGCCGACGACTAACCAACGACTTTACTTATCGTTTATCATAAATGTGCGTGCACGATTTAACGCAATAAAGATGAAGATTCTTTTACTACTATAATAATAAATCTGTGGTGCAATATTGAACGTAATAATAATTTTATTACAATATCGTCATTTTTCTCGTCGTTTTTGTGTCTCGTTATGGTGTTGCAACTATGGATATGATTTATATGAAGTCAAATTTATATAACAAATTAAAAATTGTTTAAAAATGTTGCCATTAATTTTAGTTTTTTATTTGATGAACAGTATAATGAATTGATAAAAATTTAATCCACAAAAATTGGCCGAGGATTTTTAAAATGTGTTTGTAAGTCCAAGTGTAAAAATAAAAAGTGTATTTGCCTGAAAAATAAAATTTTGTGTACTTCAAAATGTAATTTTTATTTTTCGTTACTTCAAATTTGGTATTTTGCATAATGCTTAGGTATTTTATAAAATACCTGAATTATTCATATTGCCGGTTATATATATTACAATTATTTTATTTTCGATTCGGTTGCAATCATGACAAACTTAGAATTATTTCTACTATACAGTTCGTTTTGGACTATAAAAAAAAAATCTTATTCTTCACGTTTTTTGTACACTTGAAATTCGAATTACTTAATTTTCTACGAGGCGTAGTAGAAGCGAGATGTTATTGATTGGTAGACATTATTTTTTAATTTTTGTAGCACTGGAAATGTGAGTCATATATTAACCCGATAAGATAAAAAAAAGTATTTACATTGTCGCTTGACAGGACCGTATTTCACACCAGAATTTTTAAAACCTATTGCAGCCATTATTGGAAATAAACACACAGGCACTAAACATACACATATACACACACACACACACACACACACACACAAACACAGACAACAAATATACACGCATTATATTAGGATTTCATATAGGATTTACCTGTCTATTTTCTGCATTTCCTCCCGGTGGATTAGAGAGGAAGGCTACGAATATGTGATATTTGTATACACACACATAGTTGGCAGATGTTTTTCAGGAAATTGATGACATTTTACAATGCTTATCGGTAAACCTTTGACTGTAATAAATTGAAAGTATTTATCAAACGTGGACGTTTCACTGCGAAATCGATAGTAAAATAAAAAGTGTATGGGTTAAGCGTTTGATAAAAAAAAAAAAAGTCACGTTTATTAAAAAATGTTTTCTCGTTGTAAATGTACGCGATCATCGTACTGAATAATAATTGTAAACATGCTGTTGTAAGCGTTTAGGCAAATATCAAAAGCAACACGTGATGTGTTATCATATAAGTAGTTTATTTTGTAATTCAACCGGCGCGTAACTACGATGATGTATTCTGAGCCGTCCCGATAGAGGGTCTTGGGAGGGTGTCTCACCCATCCCCCAACGAAAACACCAGTCGACAATCGGACTTGTTTCATTATACCCTAGAAGAACCTAATTTTACTTTCGGAAAACAAATATTACATAATTCGTAATATAGTGTATACACGAATAAAATTTATATAACTACTTATTATACAATATAAAATATAGGGGGGTAAACCACTAGTCAATTTTTTGTACATCAGACTTCCAATTATGTGTACTTCCATGTACTTCCAAGTACTTCCATATACTTCCCAGTACTTCCACATACTTTATAGTACTTTCATTTATTTATAAATATTTTAATTTACCTAATTACATTTCTAAATAATTTCAACATGTTATACATAACATATTAAAATATTTTAATACAGTTTAATTTATTAGAAGGTTAAGTAATTGTATGAAATATCTATAATTTTACATTATATAATCCAAAAAACTTTTTATAGATTTCATATATTTAATAAAAACTTTATGTACCTGATAGGGCAAAAAGCCAAAAAATATAAGTATACAAGTGCTACAATATTAAAATTACATTAAAAGAATATTCAAGTAGTTAATCAAATGTATCTTTATCAGGCTTGAACAAATCATTTTTTTTTTTTTACTTAGTATTAGTATTATTGAAATGTAAGTTTTAAGTAAGTACAGACTTTAAACCTATACTAAAATGTTTTTTTTAAATATTAACATAGGTACTAGTGCTGTATAAATAAAAAAAAAAGTTGAATATAAATTTTAATTTTAGTTACAACTGAAATTAAAGTAAACAATACGTACCAATTTAAATAATAATAATAATTATAATTGATTCTAAAATAAATATGTTTTTGCTTTTAAGTTGTTTTTTACAATATAAAATATAACAATTCATTACTTGTAACTATATTACTTAATACTACGTATAGAACAAGATATTGATTAACAATTAAATAATTTATAAAAAGAGAAAAATACATCATAATTACTTACATGAAATCAAAATTATAAGTACAAATTTTATCAATTTATAACGAATTAAAAATATTGTAACTAACAGTACTTACTATTTTAATTTTTTATATAATTTGAGAGTATTACATTTATCTGATCTTTTAATATCAAATGAATTACAACCGATCAAAGAAATTGGTCCATAAAATATGTATTGTTGAGGTACTAATTGTATATCGTCGACTTTAGGCCATTTAAAGTTATCCAACTCTGCTTTTAAAAATTCTATTTTACAATTATTTTCTGATATTTCTAGAATACGACCAATATACCATCCACTGTCGTATATGATAGCATAGTATTTTTCAGTTTGAAATGTTATATTATCATTAATATTTTCATTTTGACTGCTTTCGGAAGATTCAGTATCTGGAGAATCAGCATATTTTATTTTTTCATTTTGGGCATCTTCAGAAGAATCTTTATCAGAAGTAACTGTTTTCTTTTTGGCCAGTGTATAGGTAGGTGGTATTTTATTTTCAGAGCTACTAGCTTTTTGTTTGTTTTACATTCATAGCTACTGATAAACCGACGCAACCGATCACTGCTGACTCGATATCTTGGCTTTTCCAATAGCCAACAAAGTGAAGACTTTTTAATAATAGTTGACTCATTGTTTGATAAATTAATTTTCACAAAAGATGAATCTATGGGAATCTCATTTTCATTGTCGCTACATGAATTATTGTTTATAATTTGTTCACTGAAGTCTTTAAAATTTAGGGAATTTCCACAATTCAATATCTTGCTAATACTATTAACATCTTCAGCAATACCTAAGTAGTCTGTTTCATTAAGTAAATTGCTGCTAGATAAATCTGCATTAAGTTCTTCTTCAATTATTTTATTTTTTATTATTATTGTGTCTTTTTCACTGTTAGTTTTGTTAAAAAATAATGGCTTTTTAAAAACTAAATCTATATTTACAATCATTCCAATATTTCAGCGATTTCTTTTGCATCATTGAAACTTCTATGTATAATATTTAAAATTGTATCAATAGTAAAATATGAGAAATCTGTTTCAACTGTTTTAGTAGATTTTTTCTCCCTGGTAAATTTAATGTCTATTTTTGAATTTAATAATTCAGCTTTGATTTCATTTATAGATTCAATACAT
The DNA here is from genome assembly GCF_003268045.1 of Sipha flava. NCBI lineage: Eukaryota > Metazoa > Arthropoda > Insecta > Hemiptera > Aphididae > Sipha > Sipha flava. The sequence continues at coordinate 694,504 of NW_020273144.1, read as the reverse complement.
GTAAGTCTTGACATAATATCTTTCATAGAAAAGTTTACAACAGTAGAGTTAGTACTTGTAAGTGATAGAGTTGCTCTGAAAAATTGCTCACACGTTTGGCTGCTGAAGTTCCGTATAGTATACATTCTGGATTTAAGTTTTTATCTTCTCGAAATCGTATAAGGCGTATCAATGAATGAGCATTTATTTCTATGCAATTTAGACAATTAGTCGTTATGAAATTATTTCCAATATTATATTCTTTCTTATTTTTCACCCAAATTTTCCAAATTCGTAGAAAAAATACACTGAACCACATTTTATAAATTCGTTCGTCTGTACTTACTTCTTTATCTAAAAAAGCTGTTAAAATATAATTCATAATTTTTAGATAGGCAATTGTTGCATGTGTATTTGGAATATTCAATACCTTGGTAGAACACATTTTTTCTGCAGACAAAAAATTCATTTTGTCCTCAGGCTTAAGATCGGTAACTGTTAACAAGTGCTTGTCTTTGGAAAATGTCCTTGTTAACTCCATTAAATAATCTACCGTTGCAAAATAATTACCCATTGATATGATAATATTTCGTTTAAGAAATCGCGTTCGTAATTTTGTCAAAATATGAACCGTGTCTTGAATACATACTTCTTTATTTCGTTCTTGGTTAGGAATAATTGGTGGCTCTCCAATAATAAATCAAGACCAACTACTTATCTTATTCTCTGACCTTTCATTATTTATTGTACTAATACTGATACCAATGCTTTTGAGTAGCATTGCTCTAAGTAATCTAGGATCTCCATCTGATGAAAATCCTAATATTTCAATCCCTTGCTCAGCAGCAGCAGTTTTCATGAATTCCCATCTATTCATGACGTCTTCATTAGAAAACCAGTTGTTTGTTCCATAAATAGACAAACAAAATGGCGCGGCAATGTCCTTTAATGGTTTAGCCATTATAACATAAGCATTGTTGGCTATACTTTCAGAATTGAAATACTGTGCAATAGTTTTTGCAGAACTTGCTATGAATGCATTAGTCAATGGACAACCATTCATAAGGGGTAAAACGAAACCAACCAACCAATATTTTTATATTATTCGTATTTTTTAATTTATAAATATACACTGCACGCCTTCATTCAAACTACATCTAATTAGTAATGTAGAAATGTCTAAAAATAATGAACGTCAGATAAGGCAGCGACTGCTACTTTGATAATCATGACAAGTTAGCGAGTAAGTGCAAATTTTAGAGTAATGTGTAATTTGTACACAATAATAATTCAATCATGGTGTGTACTATTATTCAAACATTGTATAAAATAATAATACCTAGGTACTAGTTTAATTTAGAAATTAGCCCGGAAATTATAATTTTTTTCCTTTTTATTAGGTAATTATGGTAATAAAGAGCTCTAAATAGTACTTATAAAATGTTATGTCACGAACGACCATTCGAAATATTTCGAGTTCAAGAATAAAATTCGATTATTTACGTAATTTTTTTCTCAATTCATGTCCCCATCACTAATTATTTTTATAAATATATAAAGAATGAATACATTTGTTTGAAATGAAATCATACATGGAATAGAATAACAAGTTACCAAAAAGTAAAATGAAGTAGTATATTAATAAACAAAAACAGGCAAAAAGTGCTGAAAATAGACCTCGCAAAATCATTAAACATGTATTTTTTAGTTTCAAATAATAGTCTTTATTTAAAATTGCCGAAACATTTTTGAATTATTAAACGTATATTATATTATTTTAGGTAATACAACTATGTAATGTTGATTATTGTACCATACTGTTTTAAAATTAATTTTAATTATACTCGATTGAAATTTACTATACAACTACATCTAAAACCTACCTATTACATATATTTTATAATAATATTATATATTCTACTGAGGTATTATAGTTATTATTAGGGCTGGGATTTATACGTAATAAAAAACCAAAAATATGTACTTAAAATAGCCAAATTATGTAGTATAAAATAAAAAATAGGTAATAAGAAAAATTTAAAATTATGTTAACGTGTAAAATTAAAATTAAATTCTAAATCGTTTTTAAATAATAAACAATAATTAATTGTTTTTAATTTCTAATCAATTTAATTAAAAAAATATAAAATATAAAGATATTTTCACTACTACGCGAACGCAAGTACTGTCACTGTTGAAAATTCGTAAATATATTTTGTCTAATAATTGTTGAATATAAAGTATAATATAAGATCATAAATGTATAGTTGTCGAACAGAAGCAAATAAGATAAACTCTAATAAAGTTATTAATATTTAACTAATACTTTTATACACTTATTTCCTATATGCATTATACACTTACAATTTTTACGAGTATTATTATCGAAGTACAAATGTATAATTTTACTAAACCGTCTAAACTATCGAAATTGTCAAAATTTACGAAATATGTAAAAAAAAAAAAAAGCAGAAAATTTACAAATATAATTAAAATATATACTTATGACGAAGTACGTAAAAATATGTAAAATAAAATATGCTTTATTTATTGCAAATCACGTGAAATGGATTTATCATTTGCAATATTTAATTTATCATAAGTTTTAGTAAAAAAAAATGTATTTACACACAAATCCTAGCGCTAGTTATTATGTTTTATTTAACACCTAACATTTAGTAAATAGAGCTTTAAAATTTACCAATTTAAATTAAATAATTTGAAAAAGAGTGCACAAAATGAACTTATAGACGTATAATGTACAAACAACGAACACGGCTTCGGACTGGAGTCATCTAATAATACTAGCCAAGCCTAACCATATTTATCCCTATATTTATTTATAGACAAGTTTAACCATATTTATTTAAAACCATACACAATTCAATTATTTTTAGATATATTTTATCCAAAATAACGAGTTATTATTAATTATTCCAGCCAAAATTATTGAATAATATAATAAACAAATCACTAACATAATATTATTTTAAGAGCATGAATAGCTGCAAAACACCGTTTCTTACTTTCTTAGTATGTTTACTTTTAAATTTTCGATGCTATAGGCATACGTTATTTACTTACTGTATTTGTTACTCTAAATATAGTTAAATAATAATTATTTAATTTCGGAACTTCCATGTACTTCCACATATTGTCTTGTACTTCCATGTAATTCTACATACTTCCAAGTACTTCCACATACTTCCAAATACTTCCACGGACTTCCGTGTATTTCCATCTATTTCCAAAGTATTTCCTAATATTTGTACACCTACTTCCAATAGTGGTTTACCCCCTTTAAAATATAATTATATATACATATAATTAAATTGTCAATTTCATGAACGTGCGACACTGACACATATATACATGTTAAAAAGTAAAAATACGGCTACATATAGTTAATTATGCTACATACATTAAGTAAAAACATTGTAACCGGCATTTTTCATATTATTCACCTCCTCTTGATTTTCATCTTCGGGACGGCCCTAGATGTATTTTAATTTTATATAGGATAATTATTTGTGTATGTTCAATTTTTTTACGCTTAACTTTACGTATTTTTGCAAATTTATGATTTTATCTTGTATATCTTGTGTCAATATAAACTTTTGTTTTTCAATTTTTTTTTTTTCAGTTAATAATTGTTTGATTAATCAATGTATTAACATTTACAACTATACTTTCGGAATTTTTAAATTTAAAATCGTGTAACAAGAACGTAAAATAATTGTAATCTTCATATAAAATATATTATCCATGTCGTTATGCATATCGTTCATAACAATTATACATTTATCAACGAACATTTATTTATTTATTTTTTTTCACTAAAACCCAAAACGATTTTCACTTTATTATCGATTACGCAGTAAAATGCCCACGTGATATGTACACGGGAATATATCAATCAATTTGCAGCGGTCGAACATTTTCCAGAACAATTTCAACATTTTTGGGAGAAAAAACATCCGTCACTTGCATGTGTGCTTCAACATCACGTATTGCCTGTATTTTACTTATCGCGTATTTTATATCACGTATTTCGTTTTATCCCCTCGTATCAGGCAAGCTATTACAAAGGGACGAAATTATTTTGACGGCTTCCACACGTTGTGCAAAAAGCTTTCCTATGCAAACGCAGACGATACCATTATCGCATGTAAGCACTCATACGTGCCCTATTCAACTTAGTTGCGGATTAACTATACCAGCATTTAGTTAATTCGCATAATATAAATCGGGTAATCGAAACGCTTGCCGATCTCTATTTATCGGTTTTATTATTTGTAGACTCGCGCATTAAAGATTAACAATATCAAATTCGTTTAAAAATCGACGAGGAGAAAGCAAACAGAAAATAACGATAACTTTCGAAACATGTATATCTAACTAGTATTGATAAATAATGTAATATTAATAACACATTGCTCAACGCATTAAGCAATTCACGTTGACGTTTTAAAAACAATTTTATGTCACTATAACTCGTTCCCTGTAAACATGTACATAATATTGAAGTATATATCCATGTAATTTGGTATGTTCAATTATAATTGTGTCTGCGAAGACTAAGACGCATTAATGTTGTGTTACTTCATAACAGTACCTGTGCGGGTGTACAAGTATGTATATACTCGTATGAAAAAAATTCATTGCATTAGGTATGTTAAAGCGGTAGTAATAGAATTGAATATAATGTTCGAATGAATATTTTTATAAAGTCGACTGTCGGTTTCATCCCCGTCATTCATTATTTTAATTACTCGGATGTATTATGATTTACTTGAAATCAAATTTATCATATTATTGTTCAATTAATTTTTAAAAATGATCGAAGATAAAGTATCATCACACTGGATCGAATAGGTAGAACAAGACATCTTGTGATTTGTCGATTCCTTTTTTGTTTTCATGGAAAAAATATTCGTAGAAGTGAAGTTAACTTTAAAAAATTTTAATATGGTTACGTATGTAGTTGTTATAAAATCGATATCCCCTCTGTGATTTACCTAATAGAAGTTTTATGGGAAAGATAAATGTGCGCGTTCAGTCGTCTTACGTAAGAAAGAAGAATAAAATGATTTTATACTGTGTATATAAAATGCATGAGTGTGTGTGTATTTATTTCAGTTAATAATAATATGAAATTCCTATGTAAGGTGACCAAGACCGGTTCTGCCCAGCGACAATAAAGACCCTTATTTTTTGTGCTGTCGGTATAGTTACCCTTCAAGGTCAGACAGTCAGCAATGCTTAATCCAGCCAATATGTCCAGCTCTGCGATAGTTAAAAAATAATAATTATCAATTAATAACGAGTTTCATTTCATTCAAAATCCACACAACGTGTCTGTTATTAATTATATAATTTACCTGTAATAAATAAATTACAAATTAATAACAAGTTTCATTTCATTCAAAATCCACACGAAGTGTCATTTTGTTGGTTCGGAAAATAATTTTTATATGTATATATAAATATTAAAAATATCCAATGTGGGTGATTTTAAAAAATTCAAAGAATACAATAGTAAATAAATAACGCTGATTGCATTTGACGATGTGTAGTATAAAATATTCAGGTTGCACGATCGGATGAGTTTGATTTTGGCATTTTCATCATCAATCTGAAAAATAAAATAAAATAAAATTATGATTTTATTATACCCAAATGGGATTTGCATATGGGATTTTTGTGTTACACTCATATTATATTGTTTGAATTATCATCGGACTTCAATAGATTGTATAATACTATAATGTATCCCAGTCACGTTGGATTAAATTTTTATCGGGGGTTTTTTTTAAAAATATTAGTCAAATGTTAACGTGATCGACTGACTGTTCGCGTTACGCGGTAAGGTGCAATGGGATGGTGCGACGAACACGCGTACCTGTTGCCGGTTCTGGTTCGCTTTCTGCTGGTGGTACTGCTACTTCCGGTGTCGTGGCATCCGCTGACGGAGTTGCTTCCGCCGGTACGGCCTCCCCGGCGGTGGCCACTGCTGGTTGTTCGTCATTGGCTAGTGGTGCAGCAGTGGTTATGTCTGCTGCCGGTAATGCCTCGGCGACAGGTGCATCTGCGGCCGGTGCAGCAGGATCAACGGCTGGTACTTCTGCGCCAGGTGCAGCAGGATCAGCGGCTGGTGCTGCCGGATCGACGGCCGGTGCATCAACAGCGGGTGCGTCCGTGGCCGGTGCATCCACGGCCGGCGCCGCGTCCGTGGCCGGATCAGTAGGCGCTGTGGAATCGCCTTCAGCCGGTGGGCCGCCTTCGATTCCTGAGTGCGAGAAACATAACAGTTATTGGGACGATTAAATTTTATTTTTTCCACAACGATGCCTATTGCGACACATTTCTCACGGTAATTTATAACAGTTTCCCGCTGTTCAAAAAATAAAACAGTAGAATTTGTTTTATTCTTTCGTTAAACTTTAAGATGATGTCCATCTATGTATTGTTGTCTTTGTCTATCTAACTGACAATAACGAAAATATCATGTGACAAACAATGTACGACTATTTAAAAAAATATAAAACTTAAATTTCTGTAACTTCTTTGTCAGTAAAAATGTAAAAAAAAAAATAATATCGCCTTTCTAAAATATTATTCTCCTTAAAATTCACAGTTTTGTTTAAAGTCTTTGTATCTAACGTAAACGTCACAATCGTTGTTTTATATAGTGATTTCTCTATATTACACATTAGATTGACAAATACAATTAAACAAGAGCTGACGTCCTATTAAAGTTTATATGCGTAATATACTACGTTGCAGTTGTAAAGAATAAAACAACTTTGATCGTTATTGTTATTTTTTAGTACATTTCGTATTAGGTCTAAGTTGTACGGTCATGAAAATCGCTGTTCAATTGAATTACTTTAATAATTATAGTAGTATTTTTTTTCTTCAGATTTGAATTGCATTAAAATATAAATTAACAATATATATATCTATATTCATTGTCATTATTTAATTTAAATGAACGGGTTCAATATGTTAGTTTAACGATTTAAATTATAAGAGAAAGTTTTATTATTATTATTATTAATTCTCTTTCATTTTTTGTAGGTCATTAATGTACTATTTTATAGTTATTTTAAGTAGGTTATGAGGGCTTTAAAATCTATATTCTGGTCACGAAAAACGATGATAATGAAAATCAGGCACTTTGTACAATCGGGGGTTTTTGTGATTATAGGATGATAAGATTATTATAGCAATACAGTTATAGGAATGAAAAAAAGTTAGTTGTCCCGATAATATCTTTCCCAAAAGATGATTAATATTCATCGTTTTAATCGTCTTCGTAGCCTTTTCCAACAACGTTTACAGGAAAATATTACGAAATCGATCCTTTAGACTAATACGCGTTCGAGTGCGCAGAGCCGTTTTCATCCTAACCAGTACGAAATAATATCAATATTAGTAGGATTTTATGAGAATCGAGAGCGTCCGAAGTGCCCATTTTTCTGTTGCTTTGCAGTAAAATGTTAATCGCACTATTTATGCTGCTCTCTTGTGACAAGATTGCTAATCAATCGGATCGCGTCTTAAATGGGGTAGGTGGCGTTAGTGACACTGAAACCAAATAATTCAGATAGAGAATTCGTTCATAAAACGATAATTTTTGAATTACTCAAAGACTATTATTAAATAAATAAGACACGTGGATTAATCTACTGGGCAGTGTGCACCAATTAGTTGATTACCAACTGTGTTTATGTGATTATAATTCACAGTAACTCACTGACCTAACCACCGGAGTAACCACTGGATTAACTAACCTGAAATATTATCGGACAGGGCATTTACCTTACCTGAATATAGGGTTCGGCGAAACTTGGTGACACCTATGAATTTTATTATTATCGCTGCTACAGTTGTGCGGAACGATCAGTAGAACCGAAGGGAACGAAAACCCTAATAAACATCCCATAACGAAACGCGCGCATTCGTCTCACGCATAATAAATTCGGTATATTTTGTGTATTTTTCAGCTACCTTCGTCTATAGATTTCTGTTTTTTTATGGTGTCTTTGACCACCGAGTTTAGCAGTGGCTGCGGTATCGCTGTGACGGCAGTCATAAGTTTGTCGACCAGGTCGTCCACGCTAAGTGGGTTGTTGGAGCATACCGTGTCCTTGAGGTAAGCCCAAAGTTCTGTGAAAACACAAGAAGAAGTGAATAATTGTCGATTAGGGTGGTCATTCGGTATAAACTAATTTAAAAACATATTTAGGGTTAGGTTTCAACCTTCTGGTGCCGGGGACGGCGGTTGGGGTTCCGGTTCGGGTTCGACTACCGGTTCCGGTTCGATCAACTCGTTGTCACTGTGCTGTTCCGTCGCGTCCGTCAAATCGTCCGCGACCGACTCGCCTTCGGTGGTCAATCCGTCGTCGGTCTTATCATCTTCGGTACCGTCGCCTTCTTCTCCCTCGCCCTATAATCGGAAACAACAAACCGATTAGTTTCGATTATTTGCGTGTTACGTCTTTGTTATGGTAGGAGAAAGAGAGACAATGAGAGAAAATCATACACAATCTGTTTTAGACATGTATTTCATATTTATCATACCTTTTTCCGTAGACGGTGTTATTTCTTATTCGATCGAGCTTGCGTGTCTCCTAAAATCACATTGCGCTTTACCAATGGTTTTCAAATTGTGCCACAATATTTTATAGAACTCGGTGTATCTTGTTTAAAAAAAAGTTTGAATACCACTGCACTATGCAAATACACTCGGAGCCACGTTATATAAACATCATAATTATCGGCGGTAACGATGTAACGAAAATGATGGTAAAAGAAAAAAATTACTTCCAAGTGGATTTTGATTCACGTGATGTGTATATTTGTCCGAAGGGGCTAAATTTCAACTGTATGATCATACCGTGCGTCTGATATCATTAACTTGAAAAAACAGGAACCTTCTACGAGAGAGATTTTTTATTACTTTTCTACCTGCGGTGTTCGTGATTAAACCACAATATTTTTTTTCTTATTGAACATAAAACGCATATATACCAGGAGGATTTGAAAACATTGTAATTGATTTGGGGAAGATGATTTTAAAATATAATAACTAACAATAAAGAAGGTAAAACAATACGTTTTCACCATTTCATAGAAGAATTTATTCGACTTGAAATTTTTCTAAAACGGTTTCTTGCTTGTATATGAAATGTAAAATGTTTCTAGAATAGTTTTTTATTTTTCAAAACTTTATTATTGAAAAAATCAGTTTAGACCGTAACGGGATCGTCGTAAATTATATCGATTTCTCGGGTACAGTTTGGGTGTATTTTTATAGTAATTAACATTTTTGTTTACACTAATCGTTTTATAACACCAAAATCACAATCGATCGAGTATTAGACACGTCTTGGGAGCACGTGAGACATTTAAATCATCGCTGAGAGTAATAAGAATAAAATTCAAGTCTCCACGTTCCACGTATTATATTATTACATTGTTTTCTAACAGACTATTAGTGTGCTTATCTAAAGATTATCATAAAAACTTGATCGTACGAGTATAACATAAACAGATGCAATAATAACTGACATAAAACGTACTATTTTGACTATAGTGGTAGTTAAATGAGAAGCCTATATAAAAATCATGGATTATTATTCGACCGCTATTTTTATTCTATGAATAAAATTAAAGTTTTATGTATTTGTGGATGAAAAAAATAGTTAGGTCGAGCATTATTTTATCGGTTTAAAAACATAAAAATATTACATGTGCACTGTTTGATGAGCAAGTCGTTTACATTTTATACTGTCTTCTAAATAGGTAAATAACTAAAAAAATATGAAAATTCGTATTCTAATAAATTCTTATCAGTGAAGAGAAATCGCAGTTCGACGTTACTTGAGCCACTGAACAGTTGCAAAAAAACGTTACATTGACTTAATCAAAAATTTGGCCGTAAAATTATTGCATAAACCGGGGTTTTTTTCTATCTTTTATTTAAAAATGCAATCAAAGATAAAAAATAACAAAATATTATGAAATCACGTACAGATTTATTGGTAGAATAATCCCGATGGATGAGAACATGTTCAAAATATCAATCCTATCGCTAGTCGTTAAAGTTGTGGCTTGCGGAAATACGAGAAATGGTTTTTCGATGCAAAGCGAATAGATAGATATAACAATCGATGGAGACGACGTGAAGGATGTCACGTATACACAAACATTGAAGTCATTCGTACAATATCAATTTAAAACTTATCACTAGGTAAACCATCTACATATTATTACAATGTTAAACGTCTATGCGTGATGCTTTCAATACACGGTCTCTGCTCACACTTGTTTACCCGATCTATGTTCACGTTTCTCCCGTTTTTCGTAACTTTTTTATTTTTAACCGACATTTCACACGTACGTGTTTATCGATCGTCAACCGCACTTGAACGGACACGGGTAATCGTATCGTAATCGGTATGGTAAGGTGGGAACAGCTATGGAAACGCGATTTACATTTGTTTGCTCTTTCCCGAAATCCTAGTACATTATAATCGAATACATTTGGGTTAGTAAATGGTTAGGGTTGAGATGATTTCAATTATTCGGTATATTATCCGATGTTATCAAGGTATTATTTTTGATTTTTATGTACATACGGTTTTATAGTTGTCGTCGCGAAAAATATACATATCAATTGGCAGATGATTTTATTCATAGACGGTTTCCGGTGACGCGCCGTGGCGGTTTCTTTTATCGTAAAGTGTTTTTATCATTATATTTTAACGTGGAACACCAAATGGTTTCTGTTTTATTGGATTATAATTTTTTTCCTTGCATTGGATTTGTAATTCATTTAAAGGCGGTTCGTCGCCTGTAGTATCTAAACTAGTGTTTTCACAGAACACCTTATGCTTATTCTGTGAATTTTTTAGGGCTAAAACCCCTTGCATACGAGGAAATCGATTAATTTGCAGCCGTTCGTAACCCCCCCACGGTGGTTAATTATTCTGCGGTTTTTCAATGTAAGGGAAATCGTTGAATAATGCAATGCTTACCTGGTCGGTGGCATTGGATGTTGGATATTGTCTGTTCGCAACAAAACCGGATGAGTTTGTTCGTGGAAAATGCGTTTTGCACCGGTACTTGAATAAAAAAAAAAAAACAATACCGGAGAAACAGGGCCGAGGTGATGGGGTGAGGGATGATCGTACGTCCAACGAGTCTAAGTAATCCGCACAGACGTCGACCGATAAGCATTTTACGTGTGACGTAATATCGTGTCGTCCTGGTTGTGCAGTAGGACGTGTACAACATCGTGTCGGTTCATGCGTGTGCATGCATTTAAAATTAACAGCGTTGGATAATATATGATATTAGAATATCCTTCAAAATTGTCGGGTTGATATGGTGTTGTGTTATTGACATTATATGCAAACTGGAAGAAAAATGTCCCAGATAAACATATTGGAAATGTTGACATAGAAGTTAAAAATGTAATCTAAAGATTATTGTTTTTTTTTCTTTTTTATTTTTTAGTGTTCGGATCTTCAACGATGAATCGTGTTGACGGGTTAAAGAATAGAAATAAAAAATATTTGAAATTTTTTGAAACCGATTTAACAACGATCATCGCAATAATTAGACATCGTCCTTAGGGTGTGCGTTGTTGAGAATTAAAAAGTATTTTCGTGTTGTTTTTTTTACGCACACGCACAGAGGCGTGCGCATGAGGGGGGGGTCTTGGATGTGCCTAGGCACCGACCCCAAATATGTAAATGGAGCCCTAACATTAAAGTCTAAGAGTAAGGGACCCATATTTCAACTGATATTGCTCAAATTAAATGTAATTTATTCTAAAATAATTAGAATAAAATAAATTATGTTATGTAACAGAAAGAATAAAACAAAATGTTTTACATTTTCATGCAAAAACTTATTATGATAATATAACAACTATAATTGATTACAAAAGTACAAATCACAAATAATTGAAACTATTTGAGAAAAATTTACGAAATTCAAGGAAAAAATATTCATTGGGACTAATATACCACAATATGAAATAAAATATTAAAGTTATGTTTATTTAAAAATGTATTATATATACCCTACACATTTTGTTAAGGTAGAGCCCAAATGTATTGTAGGCACACCTTGGAATGCAGATCTGCGCACGCCTTTACACACACACACACACACCCACACATATGAGTACATACATACATGTGTATAGTTAAAGACAGGTTTTCATTTCAGGTATTTGGTTAATAAACTCTTACACGAAATAACTTTAATGAGACATTTATATGTCGTGTTTGACAACAAATATTTTGGTTATAGTTAATAACGATTACATGCTGGTGTTGAATGAACATAGAATAAATGAAAATAAATAAAACTGGGTAAAAATATGCAATCCATTGTGGGAATACAAATTACAAATGATAACTTTGCGCGAGGTATTATGCTTCGTATTCGACTTCTTCTTTTACCTTCTTTTCGTCTCCCTTTTTGGACCAATCTGGTTTTTTTTCTGGAACAAAAAAAAAAAAAAATAGAATAATAATAATAAATGTACATTATATACTTAGTAAAAAAAACTTAAAGAACATATGAACTTTTAATCTATAGTATTTCGACAGAATTTCAGTGAACCTTCGAAGTTTGTACACTTCTCTTTGTCTTCTTCTTCCAGGGTGAACTCTTTTTTCTTTACTACTTTCAGTTGGTTTCTGAAGTTGAATTCCGCCGCTTTCTTTTGGAGTTTGGCGAATTTGTTTTCGTATTTGGAGACTTTCTTCAAAGTTGGTTTAACGCTGAAAGTAAAGTTAATAAACGTAAGGACTACTTATACACTTTCACGACATCGATCGTCGCAATTCTTATAAAACGTGTACTTACAATTTTCCTCTTAAGTCATTGACTTGGCTGTTCAATTCACTGATCTAAAATATTAAATGTGTTGTTTAAATACGATAAATTAACGTACTGATGTTTAAATCAATCTTTGTTAAAAATCAACTTCGCACACATCTTTCAAATGATTTCAAACGTTGGTTATTTATAATAGGTATAGGTGTGGTTTTATAATTACGACTAGTAAAAATTATTAAACAAATAATTGAGAAAAATAAAACGGTCCAAACCTTAAAATATTATTAATATATAAAATGGCGTTACTTTTTCATTTTCAGTACCTATGTATATGGTACTAGTGAAAATAAGAATTTATAGTTTTCATCTACAGATAAATTGTTGTTGTGCATATTATTTTAAATACGAAATAAAAAAATATTATTCTAATTTTTATAACGCAAATAAAATTTATGGCGCAATGATAACCAAATTATTTTTCGTTTCGATTTTAATCACAAAATAAAATATTAAAATATTTGCATTTATGTTCACGTATACTAATAAATACGCTGCATAAAGCGACATCGGTGCAAAACTCAATTGAAAATTCAATTGTTATTAATTACGTGCAATATACCACTAATGTAGGTTATAGGAAATAATTTCATAGTTTTAATTATCTGCTTGCAAAAACAGATGAACGGGCCTTTTGATCTTTATCGAGAAACTGTGATTGGGGGCATTATAAAGTTCAATTTAATTAAATTGTTCAAGTGCATTACTGAAAAAGGTAATTATTTCGTGAGCTTAGTCGAAAGTTGTTTTAGTCTCATTAATGATCACCGTTTGATAAATTTTCAATGTGCGTATGTAAACCGGTAAATAGGTCAAACGAAGAAACTGTATAAATTTACATAATAATTAACATATGCACAACATCCCCTCCTCGGATCGAATATAGTATACTATTACTGATATTGTAAAGGCAATATAAGTTGCTCCATACGCGAATCGGGGTTGCTTCTGGGAGCACGAGTATATTCTGTATATATTATAAGCGTAAAAAAAGAACCAGCCTATTGCGAAAAAATTCCAATTCCAGTAGCGTTTTTTGTGTTTTCCTGTACGAGGCTGATGTTTGATAAAACTCGCTAAATTATAACTTTGGATGCAGTCGTGGAACAAAATATCATATCCTAGAGTCTA